>NW_015641438.1:754417-764916 GCF_001515625.1 Sinocyclocheilus rhinocerous | reverse complement strand
TTTTTTTTTTTTTTTAATGGTATATCAAAAAGTGTATATTTTTTAAATGTGATTGTTGGTACATTTTACCAGTTTTTACCATACTTTCAAAACAAAAATTAAAATAGGAAAAATATGCAATATGAAAATAATTGAAGACAAAATGTGTTTTACTGAGAAAAAACAAGATTTGTTTTTTAAAAAGCCTTTTTCCAAAAGGTACATCTGGAAAAAGGGGGGGTCGTCTTATAATCAGGGTCGTTTTATATTCGGGCCAATACGGTAAAATGTCCTTAGTTTTTGCATTTTCCTGCATGTGAAATCTGCACACTTTTTGCAGTGTGATATTTACAGTATTTTTTTAGCAACACATTGTGTGTGTTAGAAAGGTATATATTTGATATTTCTAATTAAGCATTTTTATAAAAATGTTCTTAACTTTCAATTTTGAAAAGATGAAAAGTGTGTGGATGTATTATAATGTAACTCCATGACCGATATAAATAAATAATAGGGATGCACCGAAATAAAAATTCTGGGCCGAAACCAAAACAGAAAATTCTGGATACATTTGGCCAAAAACCAAAACTGAAAATGCTTTATAATAATTATTTATTATTTTATTAAATAATATATATTAATTTAATTTAACTCAATAATTTGAATGATACTGAATTTAAAAAACAGAAGGCAATAAAATAACCACACTTTTATTGAAAGTAACACAATAAAATATAGAAAATATATTCAGATTAAATATCAATATATAATTTTTATTCAGTATATGTAACAGAATCAGATATAACTGTTTTTTTTTTTGACTAATTATCCAAATAATGTATAGTCCTATAGCGTCACGAGGGGGTAGCGTCATTTTACCAGCGTTGCCATGTTACAGCACAGTAGCGCTATTGCAAACAGGAACAAGTATACTACATAAAAATGTCCCGTCGGCGCATTATTTGAGAGGACTTAGCTTTTTCGGTGAGCATGAGCGGTACATGAGCGGAACGCACATAGATATGTATAGGTAGATGCCCTATTAGCAGCTGTTTCTATGGGCTGCTATACGTAATCCGTCCGCCATATTGGAAAGGTCAAAGCAGGTCCGTGAACCGTGATCTGCAGTTGACTTCAGCAGACGGTTTTACTAAACTAACACAATACAAGACGAAGCCATTAGCTAAGACGACATTTAAAAGGTACTATAGTTTAAAAACCTGTATTATTGAGTTAATACATATTAAAAACACAGACCAACACATTCTCACCTGTGGAAGTTTATCTAATTTCGGTGGTTTTTACATCCAGAGGCTACTCAGTGTTGTGGCATCTTGAAACTCATTGATTTTTATTGTGAGTGACGACACATTGACCGTTCCAAGATGGCGGACACGTCTTTGTGCTTGGAGCGGTCGAATGTGGCGTCTACCTGTACATATCTACACTGTGCAGTGACGACGGATAGAGAGATGGTGAAACTGCTGGGCGATGCCGCACAACGCGGCATATTTTCGGCCGTTTTTCTCTTTCGACCAAAAGCCGAAAATGCCATTTTCGGATTATAATTTTTGGCATCCTAAATTTTGGTGCATCCCTAAAAACACGCACTACTGTTTAAAGCTGTATTTATTTTATTAAAAATACAGTAAAACCAGTAACCTTGTAAAATATTACAATTACAACTGTTTTCTATTCTAATATATTGTGAAATGTAATTTATTTCTGTGATCAAAGCTGAATTTTTTTCTGCATCATTACTCCAGTCTTCAGTGTAACATGATCCTTCAGAAATCATTCTAATATGCTGATTTGCTGCTCAAGAAACATTTCTGATTATTGATGTTGAAAAATTCAAAAGATCAGCATGTATTTGAAATAGAAGTCTTTTAAAACATATCTCTCTATATCTTTCTTTACTAGTCTTTATTGTAATTTTTGGTCAATTTAATGCATCCTTGCTGAATATAAACTTAATTTCTTAAAAAACAAACAAACAAAAAATCTTACTGGCCCCAAACTTTTAAAGGGGTGTGTTTCCTGAACCTGAAGAGTAGCAAAAAGGCTGTTTCTATAAAGTGGGGCAGTTCCAACTTTGCAAGGACAGTCTGGCGCTTCTGACTCACTGCCTGTAAGTACGTTTTTTATATTTAAAGAGTTTTTATATTTTATAGTTTTTATATTTAAAGCTAGTTTTTTGGGCAGTGTAGAGTAGGGTTTGTTGTTTGTCATTTCTCCGATCACAAATGCAGACATGGTTTTATGTTTACGCGGCGCGATGGAACGCAACGGTAAAAAGACAGTATAAGTCATTATAATCCATAATTATGTCCCTGGATGCAACAAATGCCTCGTTTGTAATGGGTTTTAATGTTTTTGTCTCGTTGCTCTGGCCGGGACAAGGCATCACAGTATGGTAGGGGCGTAACATTTCCGTCACACGCTTGAGGTATTCGGCCAATCACAACGCACTGGATAGCTGGCCAAATCAGAGCACACCTCGCTTTTCAGAACGATGAGCTTTGTAAAAATCGATGCGTTTCAGAAAGGCGGGGCATAGAGGAGCAACAATAATGTACAGTATGTGGAAAATAATGTGTTTTTTTAACCTTAAACCGCATAAACACATTTCATTACACCAAATACACAAAATAATGTTCTTTTTAGCAACATCATATGACCCCTTTAAATGATAGTGTGTTTGCTGGAAAATGATGGAAAAAGATGATTGTTTATAATTTCCAATCCATTCCCACTGATGTTTTCAACACTATCACAAGTCATTCTCACAGTTTCAGATTCACCAGAATTCACAGCACTGTTCAATATATAATAAATCACAGAAAATCTCATTTTTAAGATTGCTAGGCAAGATCTAGTAGAGTCATTGGACAGAACTGGCCCAAAAGAGCAAGTGTGAGTTTGGTCAGTTGGCCAGAAGCCATCAGGCCGTCCTTATTATTGAGTCCTGATGGCACACAGCATCAGTGCGCTGGACTGAGACGTGAGTCTGCTCTCTGACTGTATAATATAGTACTCTTTTATGAAAATGAAAACAACTTCCGCTTTTACACATCTTTGTTTTTGAAAGACCGATCTGTGCTTCCTGGAATGTTTCCACATTAATCTCCTAATTAGCTTGATGTTTGTAAATAAAAACAAATTTAGTCTAGAAGTTTAATGTAGCTCTGTTTTAATTAATTACAGTGAAGCTGCACTACTGAATAAACACATACTGAACTTGATGATTATTAAAACAATGCTTTGTCAATCATCAGCATTTGTTCTGCACTTTCTGAAAAAAAAGGTACAAAAGCTGTCACTGGGGCATGTACCTTATCAAAAGGTACAACTTTGTACCTTATTTACCCCTAAAGGGTTACATATTGATTAGTGGTCGACAGAACTGTTAACACTGAGAGCGAACAAGTCGGAGAATGTGCCAAAAAATGCCGAATATCGGCCGATATTTGGCATTTTTTGGCACATTCTCCCTCTTGTTCGCTCTCAGTGTTAACAGTTCTGTCTAATACGGATAGAAGTCTGTCTAATAATCAGATAGAACGGTTAAACAAAGGAATTAATGTATACAAAAAGTATTATAATGATTGCTTTTATATTATTAGTAATAGAAAGGCAAACATAATACTTTCTCGTTTGCCGTCAGCATTAAGCAAATACGCATTTATATAATTTAAACAAATCTTTGAATGACTAATGAACATTTAATTTCACAAACCTTGCAAACTTAGTTGACTCCAGCTGTGAGTGATGATCTTGTGAAGTGTGCATTTTTATCCAGCATGATCACGTGTTCTCTGTGTGACGGTCGGTCCGTGTGAATTGAATGCTTTGAACTTTAAACTCGTGATTTCAAATTATGCTGCGCTTTATGCATTTGCCCACTGTCATATTCATGTCATTTTCTCTGTGTGCTATATGTAAAATGAGTGTTACCCTGGCTTTATTTGAAAAAATATGATTCCCAATGCACACAAACTTCCCAGAATACTGAGTGCCCTGTTGATTACAGTGTTTACTTCCTTTTTAATTAGATTTTTATTAAATATTTATTTATTTGTGAAAAATACTTTGTCATCTAAAGTATAAGTATGTTTATTTTACAAATTTTTAAATCCATTGTTAAATGATTTCAAATTTCTTAAATATTAATTAAAATTAAAAACAAATTATATCGGCTTTATATCGGCCACCCTGCTTTCCAAGATATCGGCATCGGCTGTCAAAAAACCAATATCGGTCGACCACTAATATCGATACCTTAAAGGTACATTTTAATACCTAAATGGTACATATTTGTACCTTTTGAAAAGGCACCACGGCCGCCCCAGTGACAGCTTTTGTACATTTTTTGTATATATACAAATATATACAATATATAGAGTAACAGACCTATATATATATATATATATAGGACAGACTGATTATTATGCCAATATTTGGCTGTTTTGAGATGATTGGCATTGATTGATGTGCTTACTTGGTTGAATAAAAAAAAAATTGATAGTTATTGAATATATATTAAATATCACCAAAAGGCTGAAGAATATTGAGGTATGTTTTATTTTAGCTCTACAGCCCAACCTGTTTCTCTTCCAGAAAAGAGCATGACTAGTCTGAAGATAAGTGACGATAAACAGTATTGATGTGTCAGTGTAATCTGATCTTTGGTTCTTGTGGGACTGATGATGATCTGAGTCAATAGAGTGTGTGCTCCTCTATGAAGGGTGCCGGACAGATCAGAGGCGAAGGGTCTCCACTTTTCACGGTCTCTGAGAGGCCAAAACACCCCACCATCTGTCACCACTGACACGTGTGTGTGTGTGTGTGTGGAAGATAAGGAAGATGGCTTCAGCAGCACGCAGATGTGTTGTGGACGTGTTTCCTGCTGCCATCTGAGTGCAGTCGACTGTAATGCACTGTAAGTGTTGCAGTGAGATATAATTGGATGAGTGTGTGTGTATCTGCACTTGATGCATAAGAGGATGATGGAGTGTGTGTGTGTGTGTACCTGTGCGTTTAGGTGAACTGTAAAGGGATGGTGTTGTGTGTGGGCAGGCCTGTGTGTGTGTGTGTGTGGATAATTTAGAGAGCTGTAATTAGATAAAGTTGCGGGTGTCCAATGGCAATAATGGGATAAAAGTGTGTTTTGGTTCAGGGGGAGCTCGGGGAGTGTGTATTTTGAAAGAGTTATAGGCTAAGTGATGTTATTTGCATAGGAGAGCTGTGTGATGTATTGATGGATGGCAGATGAAGCAGGGAGATGGAGAAGTGTGTGTGTGTGTGTGAGGGGGAGGGGACTGTAGAGACTGGATTAGTGTTAGTGCAGTGGTTTTAGCGACCAGAGGATCCAAACAAAAGTAGAAATACACAGAGTTTGTACAGTAGAGTATTCTTAATAGTCATTACCGTCTTGTTAAATATTTATTTGATTTATTACTACCATTACTAAAACATTTATTTATTTATTTATTTAATTTATAATCAACATTTTTCAATATTTATTTTATTATTTTACTACCATTAATAGCATTTATTTATTTATAGAGAAAGAGTTAAGGTGAGGAGTTACAGTGAGGCAGTGGAGTATTGCAGTGGAGTAACATTCATTATTTTGTTATTAAATGTTTATTTAAATATGTGAAATAACTATTTTACCCCCTTTTTTTTTACCAACTACCAATACAAGCTTTTATTATTATTATTTTTTTATTACATTTACTGGCACATTATAATTTTTGTATCTGTCAATATTTATTTTATTACTTTTACCACCATTACTAGCATTTATTTATTTATTTACAGAGAAAGATATTGTACAGTAGAGCAGTGAAATATTGCTGCGGAGCCATGTAACTTTCATTATTTTGTTATTAAAAATTTGTTTTTAAATATGTTAAATATTTAATCTTTATTTTACCAACTTTACCATGACCCATATATATATATATATATATATATATTTATTTTAATTAATGTATTTTTATGACATTAACTAGCACATCTTTCTGTCAGTATGTATTTTATTATTTTTACTACCATTACTAGCATTTATTTATTTATTACATTACAGAGAAAGAGTTTGTACAGTGGAGTATTCCTAATAGTAGGGTTGTGACGGTGAGGAAATTTTCCCACCGGTTAATCGACGTGTGACAACACCGGTAATACCGGTATCACCGCAGGGGCGGGGCGTTCCCTCTTTTCCTCACGGTGGGGGTCGGTGCCGCGGTGGGCAAGTGACTTAACCGGTGTTGCGGCTTAACACCGGTATCACCGTCAGCACCGTCTATCGCGGCAAGCCTACTTAATAGTCATTATTTGCTTATTTAAAGGTGACCTATTATGCAAAAATCACTTTTATAAGGTGTTTGAACACAGTTATATGGTCGCAGTGTGTGAAAACAAACAGCCTACAATGGTTAAAATGCACTCACTCATTTTTTTTATAATCCCAAGGAATCATAAACAGTCTCTCCAAACGAGCGGTTCCAGATTTCTCACTACAATGACGTCATACTAGGGAAAAAGTCCCGCCCATTTGTGACGCTCTCTGACTTATTAGCATAGATGAGTGAGAAGCAGCAGTCTGCCATTACTGTTTTCTTGCTGTAGCTGCTGGAGACACAATGTCTGCGCCGAAGAGGCATTACAAGTGTTGTGTTTCGGATTGCACCAACGAATATAGGAGTCTCCATAGACCGCTGTGGACACGTGGTTAAATTTAATTTTCGAAGAAAATGTCCTGGAAAAAAACGCTAAAGTCCTAAATGTTTGTGCCAATCATTTTACGCCAGACTGCCTCACAAGCAAGGGTCAGTTCTTGTAAAACTCTTTACAAGAGGGTTGATTCTAAAAGAGGGATCAATTAGCTAAAGCTAAATCTGCATTGTCTCTGCCTGTTTTCACTGATGCTGCCTTCAATTGCCACCAGAATGATCGTAAATAGGAATGTGGTAGTTAAAAATTGCATATGAAAGCAATGTGAATAGGCCTGTCGCAATAATCAATATATCGACTTATCGCACAATATATGTACATGACCTCAATAATTTTTGGTGACGCAATATATCCCCCATTATATTTACTTAAAAATTAATGTCACCATGTTTTTTGCATTCCACTTGCGCCTGTGTCTTTTGCAGCTTCTCGTACATAACGTGGTGTAGTCATGAGGTGCTCGTTCACATTTAAAAAAATGCTTCTATAAACAAAGTTTCATCTGCAGATATGATCTTGTTTAGGGATCTGTAGCTTTGTGCATACGGACATCTGACTGCTGAGTAGTGATTGTGTTTCTCAGCAATAGTGTGCATCCTTCATTTACAGAGAAAAGAAGATCAGGGAAAAATCTCTAGATGGAAAAATCTCCAGACAAGTTCTTTGTGCATTTTTCTTTTTTTCTACTTGTTACTTTGCACTTTTTGTTAGAAAATGTTTATTTACTGTTTATTCAGGTTTTTTAAGGTATCTAATATTTTGATACTTAATTTCCATGATCTAAATATTCTTAAAAATTTAGTTTGTTGTCATTTGGAAGTGTGTAGGCCTCCTTGTATTATTATGCTGTTACATTATGATTATATATTCAGTGGCATAAAATGGTCTTTAAAATGACAATAATATCGCTTATCGCAATTATTTCTGGGCAATATATCTCGCAACAAAAATTTGTTATCGTGACGGGCCTAAATGTGATGTTGACCGCTTGAATTTGTGGAGCACATAATCACAAGTGGGACTTATAAAGTTTGTGATAGCATGCGAAGGCACCATGAGACCAGCTTTGTCGTTATTTTTATCGCGCTGCGCTCCCTGTCTGTGTAATTCATAAACGTGCATTTATTTTGCACAGTACAATCAAATGACTGACTTTTAAACCGAGTATGTTTTCTGCAAAGATAACAGGTTTGTACTAATAGTGGAATGCTTATTTGCAAAGGCCAGCATTGGTATGCCAGAGCATGAGCTCTTGAAGCTCCGCCCTCTTCTGTAAAGCACACCAGCTCATTTGCATTTAAAGGGACAAACACAAAAACGGCGCGTTTTGGCTCATACCCTAAAGGTGGCAATTTCTACAAGCTATAAAAAATGTTATGTGGGGTATTTTGAGCTGAAACTTCACATACACACTCTGGGGACATCAGAGACTTATTTTACATCTTGTAAAAAGGGGCATAATAGGTCACCTTTAAATGTTATATTTTTCATTTTTATTACCAATACTATTTATTTATCTGTTCTTTCTTGATTAATATCTTTTATTTTTTATTACATTTATTAAAAAAAAATTTTTTTCTGTCACTGGTTTATTTATTTGTATGTCTGTTTTGTTTGTTTGTTTGTTTATTATGTTCATTAATGTCATGTTTTTATTTATATATTATTATTTTTATTACTTGCAAGTTTTGACATTATTTGATTTTGTTTTTGTGTTTTGTTTTGTGGCTGACTGATCTCCTGATAAACTCAGCATTGGTGTTGTTGTCTGATGATCAGGCAGGGTTCAGGACTTCAGCATGTCTAATGCGTCTCTGTCTCGGTTCGGTGTGTTTGTTTCAGTCATTGTTGTCTCAGTAAATCCGTGCTGTCACGCCCTCGGCCCCTCCTTCCTCCACACCATTAATAGCGGCCCTACAAAAGCATCGTAAAGCACAAATGCATGTAGACAGGCCTCATATTGAACGGGATGTTAGTGGTGTGACAGCGCCTGCAGAAAAGATGACGTTGATTTGGGCGAGATATTGGACGGCCTGTGGGGAAAGAGGCTTGTGTTTGTTTTCTGTAATGGCAGACGGGGCTGAATTATGTCCCAGGGATCTTCCAGACATCCACACACCCTTACTGCTCACCTGTTCCTCCAGGCCAGCAAAATGAGATGGGCTGAATTATTCCCCTTTTCCATGGACACAGCGCCGAATACAAGACAGTTCTGGGTCAGAAAAATGGGCTCTGCACCTGCTGAAGTTATTCAGGCTGGAAGCATTCGGTTGACAGAAACCACATTACTGTTGTTGTCAAATTACACACAGACTCTAGACACTTTATTTACCTTTTTCATATTAAATAAAACTGTAGTGTCATTCCGGGTCAACTCAACAAGATGTTCCCGGCTAAAAATTATTTAGAATTTTTTTTCTGGTTAAAGTAATACAAAAATGAAGAAAAAAGACAACATATAAAATGTAATGAATGTACATTTACTGAGTAACCACTATTTTGTAGAGGGGGGTCAAAATTTCAATTTTCACCTGAGATTCAGAGCCAAATTACAGGGGGGTAAAAATGACTTCAGAAAGATGGCAGCATCATTATGCTAGTTTTACACAGAGACTGGTAGGTCTGTTAGTAAAATCTGTTGACTTTAGGAATCTTTGTTGCATTATTTGCCATTGGTGACGATTCAAAAATGGGAAAAAAAAACTTTTCAGTTTTCCCTGATGTTTGCATGGCTGTAACTCAAGAAGTATTAAATATATCTTAAAATCCTTTTAGATTTTGGTTCTTAATAAAGTTTTGGCCTTATATGGTTAATTTCCAGGTATATTGGGATTGCACTGTGGCTCCATGAGTAAATTGCTAAGCTTTTCAGTGGTCAAAAACCACATGTGGGTCACTTTGCATACAACTGATACTAACTGTCACCATCAGCGTATAATGCAAACAGACCAAATAGAACTGACAATCTCTGCGTAAAATTAAATAATGATGCTGCCATCTTTCTAAAGTCATTTTATTTACCCCTCCTAATATCAGGTAAAAATGTCATTTTGACCCCTCTCTGCAAAATAGTGAAGTAAATATGATTTGACAAGCAATGGCCCTGTTTTACTTACAAATATAATGTTCTTAACTAGTAACATGATTTCAAAAGTCATAAACAGAGGCATCATGCACCGTGTGTTTGTGGGCAGGTTGCAGTGTGTGTCATCATTTGACTCTCAGGTCAGTGGAAACGTGGGCCGGTTCTGAGAGTTTCACTGATACACTAGCAGAGCAGTGTCTCTGTGTGTGTGTTTGCTGTAGGGTCGGTCTCTACTGTTGTACACATGTGAGCAGGTAGATCGAGTTCTTTAAAGTAAGAATCTTTGGCAAAGTAGAAAGGCACTGCAAGACGCACTCTTTGCAGGAAAGCATATTTTTTGTTTGTGTTTGTGCAGCTGAATGGTTCAGTCCTATTTGAGCAGACACTGGGTGGGGAGTTTGGTTGTTGAAGACTTTTAAGTAGATAAATGGAGAAGTTGAGAAGTTCACTTCCTGTTTGGTTTAATTTCAGAATGGGAGGTGTAACATTTTGCTTTGGGCAGTCATAACACACACCTGCAATCTCTTTAAGGATTAGTTCACTTCTGAATTAAAATTTCCTCATAATTTCCTCACCCTCATGTCATCCAAGATGTTCATGTCTTTCTTTCTTCAGTCGAAAAGAAATTAAGGTTTTTGAGGAAAACATTCCAGGGTTTTTCTCTATATAGTGGACTTCAGTGGGGTTCACTGGG
>NW_015641438.1:733055-754249 GCF_001515625.1 Sinocyclocheilus rhinocerous | reverse complement strand
TTTCTCCTCCAACTTCAAAATCGTCCTACATCGCTGCAGAAGTACCGACCCAGTGTTTACAAAGTGAACGTGCAAAGAAGGTCAAACGCCCTTTACAAAAAACGGTAAAACAGCGATGTAGGACGATTTAGAACGATTTTGAACTTGGAGGAGAAATGAGATGGGAGTTTTTCGATATACCCTAACTGTCATAAACCGGAATGCACAGAGTTCACACAGAATTAGACAAGACGAGTGTTTGAGGATAAAAAGTATATAAATTGTATTTTTTTTTAGCTTCAAATATACTTCACAGTATAAATATACTTTAAATATACTTCACAGTATAAAATCATGTTTAGCGCTATTAGTCTGCTGTCACTTTAAGACCTGCACCCATCTAACATACAGGAATGCATCCATTCTTTTCTCAACTGTTTACTTTCACTTTAGACATAACCAGCTGTTTAATATGCAAACCTTGTGTTTTTGACAGTATTAGCACATTCAGACATTCAGAGATTTGTCATTTCTAGTTTAATTAAAGGAGTAATTCACCTTTGGCAAGATGGGGTTTTAATAAAAGTTGGCAAGGCTAATGACAAAGTTTGCAAGGTTAGTGAAATTAAACATTAATTAGATATTCAAAAACTTGTTTAAATGAAATGCATATTTGCTGTATGCTGATGGTAGATGACAAAGTATTATAGTGTTTGTTTTTTTGTTATTAATAATAGTAAAGCAAATGTTGGAATGCTTTTTGTATACCCTTTCTTAACTTAATTTAAAAGTTCTGTGTAATAATTTATTAATCAGAAACAGTAAACTGATGAAGCACAATGGGAGCTCCATGCACTCTGGTGTGATCAGCGTTGTCAAAATAAAAGTCCTGCTTACAGCATATCGTCCAAACAGAAAAAAAAATATCGGCCAATGTCAATAATTAAAAATACCAAATATTGGCCGATATATCGGTCTCTGCGATATATAGCGCTCAACCACTACCCACAATGCACTGGGTTCAATTCAACTGTATGTGAGCAGGGATACAAAAATGCAGAAGTACGGTCTGTAGTTTGTACAAAAGCCATGAAACTGTCAAAAGATTGCCAGATAACTATAACAATACAAAGCTGGCTGAAACTTTCCGTTTAAGTTATTTTCCTCACGAGGACCATTTGCTGGTCCACATGATGTAAGTGATTTCAGACTTTACTGTCCTTGTGGGAACATTTCAAAAGCTGACTCACAATTAATAACAAGGAAAGTTCCTTGGCCTTATTTTTATGTTGATTTATTGAGAATAAAGTGATATTTGTTGTAACAGGGAGGTTAAGTGCATCTTAGAGTCAGATTAGTTGATTAAACACTCTCACTCAAACAGACGCAGCCGTTCTGCATGAATGGGATGATCTTCTTTAGTCCAGTCTGTCCTCAAGAGACTGCATGTGCTTAAACTTGGACCCTCATAATGAGGCATTGTAATTACTTTGCTAGTGCATGGGAAAGAACGACGGATGAATAGCAGACCTGTGTGTGTTTGTGTGTGTGTGTGGACAAGATGATGCAACAGGGAGTTATTTGAGTCTGTATTTATTTACTTGTCTGTGTGCACTCAACTAGAATGGCAACTTAATAATCAATCATTTTATTAATTGTCATCTCCATTCATTTAGGCAAAAAAAGTCGCTCAGTTTAGTCTGAATCTGTATGGGACAGCAGAACAGCGTGAGAGCTTGTTTAATGAGATCATGTTCTTTGTAGTTTATTCAGGTGGAGCCGTGTGACCAGCTTGTTGTGTTTGTCCAGGGCGACGCTGACACTGACACAGAGGACACAGCAGCACAATATAGGCTACACAATGAGATTCTTGGAGTTAAGGTGCAGTCACATTAGCGTTTTCATGGCAATAAAGGTCCAGTAGTGTAGCGATATATGAAGCACATTTACACAGAAGTCACTTTCAAACCAAGCAAATTTTTTTTTGGTGAACGTGACAAATTCACTTAACCAACTTGAACCTGATGTGAAATCTGCCTGGCGAAATGTTTCACCCTCACGTGAAATTCAAGATTGTGAAACACAAGTTTCGCTCATTTTCAGGTTGGTCACATGAATTCAGTACGTTGAGCTGTGTGAGTGGTGGTTCTTACATCTCTACGCTATTAAGAAGAAACAACTGACCTTTTTTTGCTTGCCAAAATTCGCTGCACTTTAATGTGACCACTCCTTTATTATGATCATGTAATAGTCAACATGTAAAACTTTTGCGTTCTCTCACAAAAGTATTGTGTTCCCCTGACAGACTGTGCATTTGCTCACAAAACTTTTGTGTTCACTCACAAAACATTTATGCTGGCTCACAAAATGTTTGCACATGTAAATGTAATGCAATAGTAATGAGTTCCCAGAGAAACTTTGCATTTGCTCGCAAAACGATTGCGTTCACTCACAGCAATATTGCGTCCTATCACAAAAGTATTGCATTCCCCGAGAAACTTTGCTTTCGCTTGCAAAAAATTTACTTTCGCTCAAAGGTATTACGTTTTTAAGTTTTGCGAGAGAAACTTTGCGTTCCCTCGATAAACTATTGTGTTCTCTTGCAAATGTATTGTTCCCCTGAGAAACCTTTTGTTCACTTTCAAAAGCATTGAAATATTGTCTCATATTTGTGGCGGGAGTTCTTATGAGCGACACGCCGGTCTTCAGTTCCCGCCTCCTTCTTCCAATACAATACAACAGTTGTGGATAAAGTAATTGATAAAGTAAGCCACACTTAAGTAAAAGTATAGATATCTTACCAGAAAATGACTTTGGTAGAAGTTAAAGTTACCGTTTAGAATATTACTTGAGTAAAAGTTTTAAAGTATGTGATACAGTGGGTATAGAAAAGAATCCCCCCCCCCTTATTTCAGGCTTAGCAGCCTGAAATGAAGACAGACAGTTTTTGTTCTTGAGGAGTGGCTTTTTTCTTGCAACCCTCCCATACAAGCCACATTTGTGGAGAATTTGTGATATTGTAGTCACATGCACACAATGATCATTCTTTGTCATAAATTCCTGCATCTGCTTCAGAGTTGCTGTACACCTCTTATATTTGTATATATTATTTATTTATTATTTATTTTTATATTATTATATAAATATATATATTTTTTCCATCACATGTCCCCTTAGGGGCTCCGTAGTTTCCGTAGTTTGGAAGAGAATGCAGCTATGCTGCTAAATTAAAAGATGTTTAAAGTACTGCATATTAAAAATGACAATAGTAAACACTCATTTTTGAGTTAAAGACAGTTCATCATTGAATTCAGTGGTGTCTTCATTCAGCTCAGTTCAGTTTAAATAGTATCTTTGCAATCATTTGCAATCAAGTCAACAATATCGCTGGAAATGAAGTTTCCCCAACTAAGCAAGCCAGAGGCGACAGCGGCAAGGAACCTAAACTCCATCGGTGACAGAATGGAGAAAAAACCTTGGGAGAAACCAGGCTCAGTCGGGGGGCCAGTTCTCCTCTGACCAGACGAACCAGCAGTTCAGTTCCAGGCTGCAGCAAAGTCACATTGTGCAGAGGAATCATCTGGTTCCTGTGGTCTTGTCCCGGTGGCCGTCTGAGACAAGGTCTTTACTGGGGATCTGTATCTGGGGCTCATCTAGTTGTCAGTTGTCTAGTTTTGTAACATTATACACTATACCATTCAAAAGCTTAGAGTCAGAATGATTTCTTTTCTTTTTTTTTGGAAAGAAATTATAGAAATGAATACTTTTATTTAGCAAGGATGCTTTAAATTGATCAAAAGTGATGATAAAGACATTTATAATGTTACAAAAGTTTTCTATTTCAGATAAATGCTGTTCTTCTGAACTTTCTATTCATCAAAGAAACCTGAAAAATTCTACTCCGCTGTTTTCAACATAATAATAAATATTTTTGAGCAGCAAATCATAATATTAGAATGATTTCTGAAGGATCATGTGACTGGAGTAATGATGCTGAAAATATGGCTTTGAAATCACAGGAATAAATTCTATTATAAAACATTTTCAAATAGAAAACTATTTTAGTTATTTTAAATAGTAAAAATATTTCAAAATGTTACTGTTTTTGCTGTATTTTGGATCAAATAAATGCAGGCTTGAAGAAGATAATTATTAGAACAGAAGATAATTATTTAGAAACATTAAAAATTCAAAAACCTTTGACTGGTAGTGTATGTTAGCCTATAGTTTGAAGTTAAAGATATTAAAATGAATTGAGTCTGAGACGATTATTTGACAGTGATTTCACATTGTATGAAGGCTAAATACAAAAACATTAATTTATTTGTGATGTTTTTTTTTCTAAAATATTATATGGTTTTATATGAGGTGTCATAGACTTGGCAAATTACTTTTTCTTAAGTTTGTATGCACAGACATCTGTTGTGGGCGTTCTTGGCCGTTTTTACGAGGCTTTTTTTTAATAGTGTTCATACCGATATCGGAATTATATCGTATCGGCCGAAATTAAGAAATATACTGTGATATAAATTTTGGCCATATCGTCCAGCCCTAAGATAAACTAGTTAACTAGTCAATTTCAGAATTGCTGTTGAACAGAATCGGAATCATAACCAAATATCAGATTTCATGACGCATTGATTGCATCATTTCGTGAAGTGTTGTAATCAGATTGAAGAGTAAGTTCATTACTGGTGAGCTCAAGCCTCGTCACTGTGGCTGCATGTGTGAGTGACGCTGACACAGCCGACCTCAGTCAATCCACTGTTGCCTGGGCAACCCAGGTCAAGCTGATTCGGGTCCACCTACCCATAATGCTTTAGTGTGTAAATCTGCTGTGATGTCTTCAGGCCTGGGGTAGGCTGGCTCACGTGCACCTTTACTGAAGATGAAGTGGTTTGTGTGTGAACTCATTGGATTAGATTTACGACTGAAAGTGTGATCTTGTCATAATTGGATATGGCTTCACTGATTATTTCGAAATAGACAGTTGCATTCTTAAAGAGCACATAAGATTTCCTTTGCCGTGTGTTTGTTGTGTATGTGTGTGTGTGTGTGTGTGACAGAGAGAGAGAGAGCGTGAGAGGTCCATTCAGTTGTTGTTTTTGTGTTGTTAACACTCAGGGTTCAGTGGAGATGCACAGAGGGCTGTAGTTGTGTGGCGATGCTCTCAGCTTGTCTCATTTGTGTCTGGTCCTCTTACACAATCTCTCTCTTACACCTAGATTGCAGGAGTGATTGAAAAAAAAAAAAAATTCACTCTAGGCACCTGATTCTTTTTCAAATTATTCTGCGTTGATTCACGACAGAACAGTTTACAATGAAAATGTTTGTTTTATTCTAAAAAAGTAATTAAAGTACATTTAATAAGTTTAAATAAATAAATAAAATTAACAATAATCTAAATTGTATTATTAAAGGGATAGTTCACCCAAAATGATTTGTCATCATTTACTTATGTTGTTCCAAACCCATGTGACTTTCTTTCTTCTGTGCAACACAAAACATGATATTCTGAAGAAATGCAGTTACTATTCACAGGGACTGAAGCAGCTTTTAGGCTTCAAAAGGACACACAGTGCCATAAAGCATTATAATAGAAAACTATACACCAAAATATACTATATTTTACACCTTTAGTTAACTGACAGCATTGTGGGTTGAACGGAACAGTACAAAGTCGCTCATTAATCAGACATCAAGATGTCTCTGATGAACATGACAGGTACATGGTCTGAGTAACCATATGGGCAATTAGGCACGTGGCCAGGGGCACCATGTCCTGAAGAGGCAGCAGTGCAGGCTCTTATGCCCGGTTCAGACTACACGATTTTAGCCCGATTTTGCCCAGATTTGCTTGACGTAGTGGGGATTCGTAAACGACAACGGGCGTTTCAGCTCGTGTAGTGTGTCATAGTGGACAACAACTGATCCCGCGTCTGCGATGCTTCACGACAGAAAGACTAACATGTTTAATTTTTTTTTTCCATCGTCCATGACGAGTTCTGTCACATTGGTGACATTGACCAATAGCAGCACAGAAGCTCTTTCATACACAGGTTTCAAACATGGCGAAACGAAATAATTATGAGATGGAGGAAAGGTTCGTGGAGCTGTGCCAAAAGTACTCCTGTCTGTATGATGTGTCATCGAGGGACTACCACGACAGAACAAAGAAAGAAAAATGCTGGCGAACTATAGCGGAAGCGCTTCAGCAATGTTTACACTCTTGTTTTCGGAAGTCAGTCGCTAGTTCCGCCTTCTCGATGACATCACGCGCGTCATTAAAGACGGCACGCGATGAATGGTCGGAACGTGAAGTCTGACATGTTTCTTGTCCACGCCACGACAAGATTTTAGGAGTCAAAATCGTGTAATCTGACACAGTGACTATCGTGACCGACAAAAATATCATGTAGTCTGAACCCGGCATTAGACATATTTACAATGAATTGACAAACAATGATGGGTTTGCTGGATTGGGTTCGCACATTCTTTGTATTTAAAGGTCAAGAAATTGTGGGCAATATTGGCCCAAGAAGTGTGGACGGACACATAGGGCCTGTCAAAATGCCCACACTTGCAGATCTTTGAATCTGATCACTTGTCTACTTACAGTACGTGACGTATTTCCTGTATTTGGTCCAAGTGTTGACGTTTGTATGAATATCACAAGTGTGTGTAGAACTGCTGATTAGCCAATGATACACACTTACAACACAGTGTTGTAAAAATGCAAGTTAAGTTTTTATTTTGATTTTCAACTATGCACTTTAAAATAATCTTGTAAATGCCTGTTCAGCAGTCCTTATGTAACAGACAACACGATTTAGTAATTGTGATGCTTCTAATTTAGTGATATAAAATAGGTGCTAGTGTTTTACAAAATACACATATTCATTTATACACATACTCATCTCTACACCAATACAATGTGCAACATTTTACATTTTACTACCGAATTATATGTAATAAGTAATTAAACTTAAACTGTAAATTTTTCTGTGAATTCTTGGGTTTTACAATCAAACTATGAAATAAATAATTAATTTAACTTACACTGTATAGTTTTTACTCAAATTCTCAGGTTTTACTACCCAAATTATATGTAATATCTAATTAAATTAATTTACACTGTAAAGTTTTCTTTGAGTTCTTGTTTTACTACTAAATTATATGTAATAACTAATAAACTTACCCTGTAAAGTTTTCCTTGAATTCTCACATTTTACTACCAAATTATATGTAATATGGAATTGATATAATTTGCACTGTAAAGTTTTTCTCGAATTCTCATGTTTTGCTATAAAATTATATGCAATATCTAATTAATTTAACTTACACATTAAAGTTTTCCTCATTCTTGTTTTACTACCAAATTATATGTAATTAATTTAATTAAAACCGATGTTTTCCTCAAATTCTTTTTTTTTTTTACTGTCATATTTACTAATTAATTTAACGTACACTATATAGTTTTCCTCAAGTTCTTGTTTTACTACCAGATTATATGTAATATCTAATGTATAGTTGTATAGTGTATAGTTTAGTTAGTATAGTTTTCCTCATGTTTTGCTACCAAATATCAACTTATCTCATATCTAAAAGTTTTCCTTGAATTCTTGTGATTTCAGGCCACATGAGTTCTTGAACCTGATGAATGATGGGATGCACTTGGCCTCAAAAACGAAGTGATATTAGAGATAGTGTGGGTTAAGGGCACTGAGCATTGTTTTTTTTTTACGCACTTATTGCATGCACACATTCTGAAGTGCCTAGGCCGCAAGTGTGGTACTGGGACAGACACATACTGTGAAAATCCACTGGAAATAGTATACCATCCGGACAGTTTTAAAGTACTACTTTCAACATTGCTGTAAAACAGATACGTGACTTTAACCGAACCGTCTCTTCCTGCAGCGACTGCCATGACCACAGACGAGGCGGAGAGTGTTCATAAGAAACAGGTGTGCGAGCAGCAGCAGGAAGAGGAGGACCCCGCTGCACAGGAGCCAGGCCCCGCTGACACCGCTCAGGACAGCCCCTCCGGCACCTCACCGCCCCCTGGGGGCTCGGAGGAGGAACAGCAGCTGAAGCCGCGTCAGCGCACCTCCGCTGGCCGCGGCCTCTCCCGCCTCTTCTCCTCCTTCCTGAAGCGCCGCTCACAGTGCTCTGAGGGCGAGGGGGTGGAGACGGAGAGTGCCCGGGAGAAGAACAGCCAGGAAGAACCCAAAGCTCCCATAGCGGACCCTGAGCCAGAACTGCGCATAGAGGGCGATGTTGCTCTAGACCAGCACTCAGTCAGCAGTGCTGAAAACCAGGTGAGAAGGAGAAACAGATGTGTTCAAGTAAAGGTTACATTTGTAATTGATGCTAAAATTAGAGCCAGATTTAAAGGGGTCATACGACGTTGCTAAAAAACATTATTTGGTGTAATGAAATGTGTTTATGCGGTTTAAGGTTAAAAAAACACATTATTTTCCACATACTGTACATTATTGTTTCTCCTCTATGCCCCGCCTTTCTGAAACGTGTCGATTTTTACAAAGCTCATCGGTCTGAAAAGCAAGGTGTGCTCTGATTGGCCAGCTATCCAGCTATTGTGATTGGCCGAATTCCTCAAGCGTGTGACAGAAATGTTACGCCCCTTACCAGGTTCAGGAAACTTTCCTCCGTAAGATGCGCTTCACACACTTGAATATTTGGGTCGTACTGTTCTGCAACAGTGTTGTAAATAAAACTACTGATTTCTAGTTGTGTCCTCTTTTGGAAGACCAAACAAAGTAGTTTGGCTTTCGCAACAAAACCAGCCTTCTTTCTTTGCGTATACATTTGGGCGGTGTTATGCAAATCTTCCCATACAGTGATGTAGACATGTGGGGGCGTGTTTAAACGAGGCGTTTTAGGACGGCGTGGCTGAGCGTTCATTTTTATAAAGAATATCTCTTTGGGTTTGAGACTTTAATCTTTACTGATCTTCTGTATGCACGAATAGCTTTTAACACTCCAAAGACAAAGGAAAACATGAAATCGCATCATATGACCCCTTTAAGATTTAACTCTGACAGAAATTCAGTGATGTCAAGGCTGTTGTAATGTTTTGGTTATCAAGACGGTTGCTCTTTCTCCAACGGTAGAGCAGTGAAATCTTTACATTTAAGAGAATCCTTACTAAAATGTATCTCATCATTTTGCAAATGTTGGTAGCTGATTCAGGTGACAATTTTGCTTCTATTTCAGAACATAATAATAATAATACATTTATTTTATATAGCACCTTTAAAAGTTGCTTTCTCAAAACCTCAGTTTAGGCCAGGGGCCACCAAACTCGGTCCTGGACAGCCGGTGCGCTGCAGAGTTTAGCTGCAACCCTAATCAAACACACCTGAACCAGCTAATCATTTGTCATTTTGAGTTTGGTGAGCCCTTGTTTACACAGTGTGACGTGAAGAGCAAAAGTTAATGGCTTGATGATGCATTAGATTCATTAAATATGATTATAGCACATTTGTTAAATCTAACATCATACCTGTTCCAGATGTTTAACAAAAGTGATATTATTTGTTTTATATGTTTTTTTTGTATATTTTTATTTTTATTTTGTATATTTATGTATATGTTTTATATATTTGTTTTTATATTGAATTATAGTTTATATGGTGGCATTTACTTGAAGTGGAATTGAAGCATGATATATAAAACTTTTCTTTTTTAACAAACCTCTATAAAAAGGACAAAATGCACAATAAAAGTAGTGATGCACTGAAATAAATTTTATTACCGAACCTGAAATTAATTTAGCTGAAAATTAAATTAATCATGTAATTAATCATATTTATTTAACTATTAACACTCAAATCCGAGTATAAACATTTAAATTGCACATAAGGCAGATTTTATATCAACTTTTTAATGATACACTTATGTTTCTACTCTAAGTCATTGTTAAATATATACATTTAAATGGTGGCTGTCAGAAAAACCTGTTTTCATGACAGATTTATTAAAAAATGCATTAAATATTGAAGACAGGGTAAAAATATAATCTAAATGTAATATAGACCATTTTTAAGGAATGTAAACGCAACAGTTCTAACACTTTTACAGTTTTACATTTTTAATTTCCATAACTTCTGAGCATCAGAAGTTGTTTTGAAGATGTTTTACTGACGTTTTTTCGCACTTGAAACACTGATTGGGCGATTACATGAGTCATGATACATTTTAGTAAGTTGTACTGTTTTTTTTTCAACATACTTTTCATATTCATATCAAATAATGTTTAGTGATGTTTTATTCAGGCATCAACTGAAAATAGCATAGACTAAAAGACTAAAGATCTTGGTTGATCAAAATGAAGATCCATTAAAATTGAGAAATTTATATTGTTAAACCAGCTCTAGCATCCACACAGCTGACAAGTTAGCCTGTTGTGGTTCATCCATTGTGTTTGCAGAAAATAGACACTGACACTGTCAAAATGTCTCATTAGAGCGGTGCTAATTAAACGTCACCATTTCAGTGAATGATTTCGACCCTCCAAATCTGTTTTGGCTAAAATAAAAGTGTTCCACATGACTAAATCCTAAGTCTTCTGAAGAAAAACAGTAAAGCATCTCCAAGACTTTTAAAAGTCCGCGTAACCCTCAGCCTACTGGTGTGTGGGCTTACTGACAGATATGACCTCAGGGTGACAACTGGATGTTTACACTTTTAAAAGTGTAAATACACTGCATGTAGCAAGGGATGTCTGTGCAAAGGCAACTGAACTGTGGAGCTTCACACATCTCACATTCACACGCTGAGTTACGGTCAAAGGTTGTGTGTTAAACCTTCTCTGTGCAGCTCTCATCTGCTCCAGCAGCACAGTACACTAAAAGCTTTCTGAGAGGCTGTTCATACTGAACGGCTGGTATTTTAGGCATTGCTAACTGCTGTCAACATGCTTCAGCTTTTTTCCCCAATGCTAGCTTTTCATTATTTATTCTGCTCTCTTTTCTCTTGAATATTTGAATCGTTTTAAAGAGATGGCTCACCCATAAATGAACATTTTGTCATAATTTACTCACCCTCATGTTGTTCCAAACCTGTATGAGTTTCTTTCTTCTGTTGAACACAAATTAAGATATTTTGAAGAATGTTGGTTACCAAACAGTTGCTGGTGGCCATTGCGTTCAAAAGTATTTTTTTTTCTCCATACTAATGACTAAACCTTGAGGGTGAGTAAATGATGACAGAATTTAAATTTTTCGGTGAACTATCCCTTTAAGGTATCATTTGCTTAGTTTATATCCAACAATTTTTTCAAATGTAAAAAAAGAAGTTGCAGTGCAACAGAAGTAGCGATAGAGTCATTTCTAGAGCATTGTGACGAACAAATGTGTAATGAAAAAGAACACTCAAAATAGGAGGCAAATAAATGCTCATGAGCTTGCAGGGCTGGGTTTAAGTGGACTAAATGATTGGAGAAGTCCTACATTCACCACCAGAGATACATTTTTTGATTCAAAATTAAACGTAAATTAAACAAAAAAATGAAACATATGCTCAAATTAATCGTTCATAAAAAGATCCATAACATGCATTAAAAATGCAAGAGTGAATTTTCATTTCATTCCGACTTCAGGAAGGTTTTTCTGAAGTAAGTCAAAATGTGCATTAAGGTGATAGAAACGCATAAACGATGACATGTTTTAAACAGTTGGACGTGGAGGAGGAGGCAACACACTGAGGATTAATTTATATTTATGCATTTGGCCCACTGTAAAAAAAATTCAACTTAATTCAAATAAAAAATTTAAGGCAGCAACTGAACTTGTCTTTGCACATAATTGAATTGGCTGTACAAGTCATTTGAATCCTTAATGACATCTACTTGGCATGAACTGATTGGTCTCTGCTGCATAATGAGCTTGCTGCTCAACATTAAAATTTTGTGGTTCTGAAACCCTCCACCTCCCCCAGCACCACCTGTATAGATCTGCTATGGGTAATTTCCTGTGCTATTTGTACAGCAGCAGTATGTCTTACATGCTCACAGAAGCATGTCTGTGGATGTACTGGCAGAATCGGCAAGTCTTTGTATTTGCTCTGCAGGATCAGCCATTACCATGCCAGAATATTCCAAGAGTTGTTATGATTGAATATTAAAAATGTTGAATGGAAAAACTTTACCATGACTTACTGATCATGTAATTATTGGTGGTCTGCTTTAAACCACGAGGATACATTTGCAAAATTTTTCATAGTCAGTGTTAGTATCATCAGAGACTGAAAAAATGGCTTTTAATTTACACATAGTTTGTTTACACATACAAAATGATTGTTTATTGTTAAGCAAGTTGGCCTAATTTAAAAAACTCTGAAAGAAGCATTCTGTAAGAAACCCTGATTCTAGTAAAGGTACAAATTTGTCATCCTCCAGCAAATTAGTTGTGTAATAATCTAATGTATATTTATATTTAAAATGTTTAAATTTGTCTTCCTCCAGCAAATCGTAGCGGATCAGAAGGTAGACGCCGAGCTGGAGTCCGGTAAGGGAGAAATGGGGGAGAAGGGGGAAAAGAAGGAGAAGAAGGAAAAGAAGAAAGAGAAGAAGGAGAAAGCAGATAAGGAGAAACCGGAGAAGAAGGAGAAGCCAGAGAAAAAAGAGAAAGCAGAGAAGAAGGAGAAAAAAGAGAAGAAGGAGAAGAAAAACGAGGACAAGGTCAAAGGAGAGGAGGGAGAGAAAGACAAGGAACGCGAGAAAGAAAAAGAGAAAGTAGAGGAAGAGGCCAAGCCGGAAGATGCATGTGCGGCAGAAACAGAAGTAAAGGAGGAAGGAGAAAAAGAGGAAGAGAAACAGGAGGAGAACACGGTGGAGGAGGAGGAGGAGGAGGAGGGGAAGAAGCAGAAAGCATCTCGCCGCCCCAGGATCATGCACTGCAAAGTCAAGCTGCTGGATGATTCTCTCTTCGAGTGTGAGCTGGAAGTAAGCGACATACGCACACACACAGAGCACACAACTGCCGCTTTTGTTGCTTATCAAGTGCGGCGTATCGTTGTCTAGTCCCAGGAGAGCGACTCTGAAACTCAAGCGTTGCTCAAGGGCTTTTACTTCCTTTGCTAATTAACTCTCAGACTACCGAGAGACTATTTCTGCTGATGTGACACTTTGGACTGTTTTTGTTGCCATCGTACCGTGTGGTTCATGTCTCTACAGAGACAGCATCCTAAGCGAAACAGAACATCCTTATTAGCAGCAACTTGACCCGCAAGTCTCGCTTTACCTTCACAGCTGTTTCTGCTGTTAGCATGTAGCGAGCTCAGCTAACAGTTCGATTTCCATACAAGAGGCATGTTCAGAATGGAATACAAGTCAACTATTTTTTATAGAACATGAACTGTATACGTCAAAAATAGTAGGACAAACAGTCTGCATAATTCCACGTTTCAAACAGCAGTGTGCTACTTTGTCACATGATCATACTTTGCATGTGAACTAGTTATCATCTTGTAAAAATGTCTTCGTCTTTGGCAGTCCCACAATAGTAATTAATCAAAAACATGATGTCCCTAATAACTTCCAGTTCATTCACCCTGGAAAGTGAAGTCATACACATTGCATTGTGGGATACAGTATCCAGCACAATGTGCTCTGTTGTGTACTTTGGAATATGTAGTCATCTGGGTATTCCATGCATAGAGCCAATTTGCTTACTGTGCACAGTATACATTTTATATTATGGAAGCACATTTCTGCCACATAGTATCTCGTAATTTTCACTTTTTATGTCATAATCATGAGTCATGATTATGAGATAAATAGTTGAAATTATTAACGTCAAAAACGTCTGTCATATTGACATTGTTGTACTGACATTGTCATATCTCATAATTTTCGGCTTTTGTCATAACTGACTTTTTATTTTATAATATTGATTTACTAGCATAATTATGACTTTTTATGTCATCATTTCAAAATTGTATGCAAATTGGTTGTTAGTTTTTACTTATGTCATAATTTTGGCTTATCTCAATTTTGACTTAGTATCTCATAATTTTCACTTTTTATTTCATAATCATGAGTCATGATTATGTGATAAATACTTGAAATTATGGGGTAAAAAAGTAAAAAAATTGTCACATTAACATTGTCATATCTCATAATTTCAACTTTCTCTCATAACTATGACTTTTTATCTTATAATTTCAACTTTCTGACACAATTATGACTTTTGTCATCATTTCAACTATTTATGTCAATTGTTTTTGTTAACTTTTTGTCATTTTGACTTTTATTCTCATAATTCTGATTTACTGTCATGATTATGACTTTATGGGTAATTTCAATTTATGTAATAATTTTGACTTTTCATCTCATAATTATGACTTAGTATCTCATCATTTTCACTTTTTCTCTCATATTTTTGATATTATAATTCTGATTTACCAAAGCATTATTTTTTCATGTGTGGCAGAAATGGGTTTCCATACTATAGAGTGAAGGGATAGAAAAAAATATTACAGTAGTATGCTACTCCATACATTACATCACTTGCTAATAGAGCTGCTCAATTCATATTCCCTCAGAAATTTATTGGACTCTCGTATTTTGTTCTACAAAATAAATTACAGTCGTATCTCTTGTAAATTTTGAAGTCACCGTATGCTTTAAAAACATGATGTCGCTAACAAGTTTCTATATAAGGACTACAGTTGTTGTCTGACTAAAATACTGAAATAGAGTTGCTTCTGTTTTAACGACATGTCTTTGTTTCCAGAAACATGCCAAAGGCCAGGATCTGTTTGCAAAAGTGTGCGACCACCTGAACCTATTAGAGAAGGACTATTACGGTCTGGCCATATGGGAGACGCCAAACATAAAGGTGCCTCAATCTGTTAGCACTCACTCTTGCTCTTTTATAGGGGTCATATGATGCTGCTAAAAAGAACATTATTTTGTGTATTTGGTGTAATGAAATGTGTTTATGCGGTTTAAGGTTCAAAAAACACATCTGAAAAAGCGAGGTGTGCTGTGATTGGCCAGCTACCCAGTGCGTTGTGATTGGCCGACTACCTCAAGGTTGTGACGGAAATGTTATGCCCCTTACCATATTGTGACCATATTCAAAAACATGAAAACCCATTATAAACGAGGCATTTGTTGCACTACAGCGAGAATAAAAGTTACGCCTTCTTTCTTTGCGTGAACATTTGGGCGGCGTTATGCAAATCTTCCCACATAGTGAGGTAGATATGTGGGGGCGTGTTAGAACGAGCCGTTTTAGGTAGGTGTGGCTGACTCTTAACTTTTATAAAGAATATCTCTTTGGATTTGAGACTTTAGTCTTTGCAACTTTAAAGATCTTCTTTATGCACCAAGAGCTTGTAACACTCCAAAGAGAAAGAAAAAATTGAAATCGCATCATATGACCCCTTTAACATTAACTGTAGGCAGCTATTTTTTTTTTCTTGATACAGCATGTTTTCTTCAGGTTTAGATTAGCTTTTGAAGTGTCAAAACTGAAAGACATGTACATGTTTTTCTTTTAAATTATGGTTGTATTGTCTTTTAAACGATTTGCTTTCTTAACTTGCATCAGAAGTTCTGATAGCAGTAAAACCCTGTCTTTTAACAGTAACTAACTATGAAGTTTTAATAATCATTCTACGGTAATTTTCTAAAAATATAATTATAAGTTCACGCCACAGTTATAACAATAACTACACAGACAAAAAAAAAATTTCAGCTGTTGAACGATAAAAACATTGACAACCAATCAGAATCCACCCGACTTTAAAGAGCTTGAGCTTTTAAAGTGGCAGACGACTTAAATGCAGAGTGTTTCATTGGTGTGGATACTAATATAGCCATAATAGCCATAATGTAGTTCTTGGTGTACACAGGTCTTTAGTTAAAGCTTTATTTGTCTTTCAGACATGGCTGGACTTCACCAAGGAGATCAGGCGGCAAGTACAAGGTGAGTAGCATCATGCCGTTCATCTCTTTGACATATAAAATAACCATCAGAAAATCAGTGTCTAGTTTTCTGTAGGTCCTGTTGTAAATTATGCTTGTATTTATCTAGGCAGCAACTACGATTTCACATTCAATGTGAAGTTCTACCCACCTGATCCAGCCCAGCTATCAGAAGACATCACCAGGTGAACAGCACTTTATTTTATGGATAATATGCTAACTGG
This sequence comes from Sinocyclocheilus rhinocerous, assembly GCF_001515625.1. Taxonomy (NCBI): domain Eukaryota; kingdom Metazoa; phylum Chordata; class Actinopteri; order Cypriniformes; family Cyprinidae; genus Sinocyclocheilus; species Sinocyclocheilus rhinocerous. Next base: position 738,085 of record NW_015641438.1, on the reverse strand, counting down.
TCAGATGATTTGACTTTTAAATAAACTTCCTCAATCACCCGTCCCTTTTCCTGTCTCTCCTTAATGTTTCCTGTTCCTGATCTCTAGGGTTATAGCCATATAGAAATAAAATTGATTTTGTGGTATGGCTTAGTGGGATTATCGGATTGCAAAGGCTGCGATTTAACTAAATAAATATATGTGCTGCTGTATATGTGTTTTAGAGTGAAGCACGGCACTGTGTTAATTTAGTGTAAACCGAGCCTGGGACGCTGAAACACCATATCATGAGCCACACGCGTGTAAATGAACACAGTGCCGTGCTTCACTCTTAAATACACAGTGCATATATTTATTTATTGAAATCACAGCCTTCGTGATTTGATAGTCGCACTAAGCCCTATTTCGAAATTGATTTTATTTCTATAAAGCTATAATCCTAGACATCAGGGACAGGAATGAAGTACAGCACTGTGTTCATTTACTGTAAACTGAGCCAGTCTGAGATACAAAAACACTGTATTTTGGACAGTGTGTGTGTAAATGAACACAGTGCCAAGCTTCACAAACATGTGACATATTTATTTGTTGGCAATCCACTAAAATAAAACTTTGATAGTGTAATATTTAAAAATGAAATTATTATTATTCTTTTATAGTCATATTGAATGGGCCAACAGTGGAAATGCGGAATATAATTTTTTTTTATTATTATTATTTTTTTTAAAATCTTTATGGCTACTGAAAGAGGTTTGAGTTGGTTAATGTAAAGATTATACCCAAGTGTGAACATACACATTTTTGTTCAGTCCTGGACTTTAGTACGGAGCCCTGCACATGACATGCAAGAAAAAATAAATAAATCGTGCACATGATTACTATTTCGTTCCCTCGATTTGCTAATTCCTTCCCTCGATTTGCTAATTCCTTCACTCGATTTGCTAATTCGTTCCCTCGATTTGCTAAAACATGCACACGATTACTAATTCGTTCCCTCGATTTGCTAAATCATGCGCACAATTTACTAATTAGTTCTCTCGATTTATAAATCGTGTGCCCGATTTAGCAAATCGAGGGAACGAATTAGGAAATCAAGGGAACGAAATAGTAAATCGTGCGCCCAATTTATAAATCGAGGGAACGAAATAATAAATCGTGCACACGATTTAGCCTACTATTTTTTTCCTGCATGCCATGTGCGGGGCTCTGTACTTTAGTACTATAACCATTTTTGCATATTTTTATATTCAAATGCATTGCCCTTCGAAATCATCTCAATAATTGTAGAAGTGTTCCGATATTGTGCAGCCTTAGCAGGAAACAAATAATTTATCAGGACATCTGAGTAACAGTTCTTGTTCCACAAAAGCAAGTGGAAAACCCTACTACAGTACCTTGTGTCAAAAATGCATTCAGCAGTGGCACTGCTACTTAATTTACAAGTGCCACAAAAAAAAGTGAATTTTGTGAATTGACAATTGGAATCACAACTAGAATAGTTCAATTCCTCACAATTCTCATCCTTACTGATATCCATTTCCCGCCATTTCCCACCATCTCTCGCTTGCTCACTCACTAATTTTAAAACTAATCTCCGATACTTGCCAGATTAAATCATTAATAAAATCGAAAGCCTCCTGCTGTTTCCTACCAAGTGAGCATGCAATTCTCTAGCCAGTTTCATTATCACACTCGTAAATTACAAAAGCCCTTTCACCCTGAATAATCACAGCGGCACGCTGACGTCACTTTACTGCTGTTGTCATGGTAACAGCTCTGGACTCTCATGTATTAGATTTTGCAACAACACCTTGTCCCAACTTGTAACATTTGATAACTTGGCACATAATGTCTTTATGTCTAAATTATTTGCGCTCTGCAGGTACTACTTGTGTTTGCAGCTGCGGAAGGACATCAAGAACGGCTGTCTGCCCTGCTCTTTCGTGACCCTGGCCCTGCTGGGCTCTTACGCCCTGCAGTCTGAGCTGGGCGAGTACGACCCCGAGGTGCACGGCACTGACTATGCCAAGGAGCTCCAGCTCATCCCAGGACAGACCAAAGAGCTGGAGGAGAAAGTCATGGAGCTTCACCGCACATACAGGTGATCATGACTGCTTCTTACTGCTGGGCTGATGATTTACGCACATATATTCTTATCATAAATGGATGCTTGGGAAATATGTGTTAATACCGGCAAGATAAATGCACATTTACAGGAGGTTAAGATTAAAATATAAGTATTTGCACTTTGCTTTTCTTTAGCAAGGTAATGTTGTTATGATACCTGAATAGTGTATTTAAAAAAAAAATGTATTTATTATTATTTTTGTTTGTTTAAATTTTCTACAGATCTATGAGTCCGGCTCAGGCTGATATGATGTTCCTGGAGAATGCTAAAAAACTGGCCATGTATGGTGTTGATCTCCACCAGGCAAAGGTTCAGTAGATCGACAGGAGACACTTTTCATAAATATGATGAATAATAATAAAAACAAACAAATAAATAAATAAAAATGGTTAACCTTCAGAAAATGTTGTTTGTCATACTAAATATTAAATGTGTTTTTTATGAGGTTTGCAATACATTCTAATATTTTCTAAAAATAAAAATACAATTGAAATAAACTTGAATATCAAATAAATAAATGTTATTAATAAAATTTTTAACATTCAATAAATAAATAAATAAATAAAAAAGATTATATGTCAAAATGGCATAAAACCTATTTTATTGAAATACTTTACATTAAATTGGTTTTGTAATTATTGATAAATGTTTTTTTGTATTTTTTTTTTTACATTAATTTGGTTGTTGACTGGATAGTAATAATAATAATAATAATAAAATATTTACATAACATAAATACATTAAGTCTCCGTTTACTGAGGCATGCTGTGACTTAAAATACATCCAGTTACATGTCCCAGTTAGACAATGTTACTTTCCCCAGCACTGATTAAACCACTGCCTTCTTTATGTGAAATCATCGATCTGAGCTGTCATAAAATCATCTGTCAGACGGAAATATCCTTCATCTCACAGGAGTGCTTGTGATGTTGCATGTCCTTTCACTGCTCTGGTTTGGTAGCTGAAACCAGGTCAATCTGTTTGCATCAAGCCATGGATTTAAATAAATTATGGAGTTCACTTTTTAAAAGAGAAGCAAGGACGCCCCGTAGTGGTGGAAGTTTGTAATTGCAAAATCTTTGACCTATGTTTATATATTTTTACCCTGTTCTTTTTTTCATCTCTCTGTCAGGATCTGGATGGAGTGGATATAATGCTGGGCGTTTGCTCCAGTGGCCTGATGGTGTATAAGGACAAGCTGAGGATCAATCGATTTCCCTGGCCGAAAGTTCTCAAAGTCTCCTACAAACGCAGCAGTTTCTTCATCAAGATACGACCATCTGATGTAAGTGTACAAAGATATGCCTTAGAAATACCAAATTTATTCAGGTCGCATGACATTTTATTTTGTTTTGATGTTGCAAGTTGTGATAATTTTTTATGCTTTAAAATATATTTTTAATTATTATTTTTCTTTATTTTTTTTCAATATTTTCTTGATTAATTTTTTATGAATTATTTTAACATTTTTATAATTAAAAAATAATTTTTACATGTTTAAAAATAGCTCATTTCTGTTCTTTTAAATAAAATTAAATATGAAAATATAATCATACTTTTATTACAAAAAAACAATTTCACAGTTCCTTAATATTTTCTAAAATAATTGTATTGTTTCAGTTTTAACCATTGTTTTATAATATTATCCAGATATTGATGTTTGAAACATAAAATTATTTATTTATTTACAATGTCAGATGTTTGATACAACATACATGAATAAAACAATTTTAAATTGATCATGTTGTTTAAATATATTAAGTTGTCTATTTTTCACTCAGTACAATTAACTGGAAATTAAAATCTAAGATTAAACAGTACATCTTTATGGTACATCAGATCTTTATGGTCTTTATATCTTTAAGAAGGCACACATATACTCGCATATATGAAATATATATTTTTTTATTAATTTCAGAATGATATTTCAGTCAGCCTTTGTTGTACTATATTTTTTAGCTGGAACATTACGAAAGCGCCATTGGCTTTAAACTGCCCAACTACAAGGCCTCCAAGAAACTGTGGAAAGTGTGTGTGGAGCATCACACATTCTTCAGGTATGAATGTCAAACAGTACATCATCACAACATGCATTCGCATCTTTAGTGACTGTGTGTTTTTGTGAATTCATGAGTCCAAGTACATTATGAAGAGACGTGAACTCTGTGGTCTCAGGTTGACGTCCACAGAAGCGGCCACCACTCCCAGGAAGTTCCTGGCTCTGGGATCGAAGTTCCGCTACAGCGGCCGAACTCAGGCCCAGACCCGCCAGGCCAGCTCCGTGATTGACCGACCCGCTCCGCATTTCCAGCGCTCCGCCAGTAAGAGGGCATCCCGCAGCTTAGATGGAGGTGTGTCAGCAGTTATTCTTCTCGTTTACACTTTATTTCGATAGACCGCTTTATAGCGGTGGAAAGAGTACTGAAAAAATATACTCAAGTAAAAGTACCATTACCTTCCAAAAAATGTAGTGTGAGTAGAGTAAAAGTACTTGTCCAAAAAACTACTTGAGTAAGAGTAAAATGAGAGCCCATTTCTCTCCAAAACGGTGCCAGTTTTAGCATTTTGCAATAAAGAAATAAAAATAACTAAACTTGATAATTTAACATAAATGCACATTGTTCTAGAAGGATGGCAAATTAATTCAATACCTTTTACACATTTACTGAATTTAAAATAAAAATCCACATTCAAATGCAAAAACGTTGCATTCGAATTTTAGGTGTGCGTCAAGGAGGCAGCCTTATAAGTGGCGCACGAGATGCGACGACGATGCAAGTGTCACTGCATTATAATGCTTTTGTTAGCCTATCCAGTTGAAGCCACTAGATGCGGCGCTGCTGCATTGTTCATTAAAAATATACCGGAAAAAGAGAACATCAATGTGGAGAAGATCTTGTTTACATCAAAACCGAAACCAAGC
>NW_015641438.1:716231-732830 GCF_001515625.1 Sinocyclocheilus rhinocerous | reverse complement strand
GGTTTTTTTCCCCCATCCCACTGCATCTCATGTTTTTAAATGAGAAATGTACTCTGTGTGATTGGCTTTCCGCCCTTTGTATTAAACTATGCATACATACATGATGCTGTTTTGTTTATAATTGTTTAAGCAACTTAATTATAATTGGTTTATAAACATTATTTTAAACATTATGCACTTTTTTTCACAGATAGTCCTTATCTTATGCTTTGAATAAACGTGCATTAGTAATATTTTGCTCGATGCGCCCTCTTGTGGCCTCAAAAGAGAAGCCAAAAGCTTTTCTTCACCCTAACTGAAATTATGCATTTTAAATTCGAATATAATTCAAATTTTGATAATATTTAAGTACAAAATTTGAATTTAGTTTTTCAGCAATTTTGACAGCCCTGTAGCAGTCATTAGAGTATTAATAGACTGTTAGGTTAGGGTTAGTAAAATAAGTCTAAAGTGCATAATGTCTAAAGTGGACTTTCAAAATAAACTGTTACCTTTTTCTCTTTTTTGGCATTTACTTTAGTCAGTTCTGATTGCCTATGGATACAGCTGGTTAGATTGAAAATAGAGGCAGATGATTGGCCCTCTTTGTTGGATTCTGGCCAATCACTGACGGTCACCTCGGGGAGTTCACAAGTCTGAAACTCGCTTTTGCTCTGTTTGGGATCTCTTTTGCTCTTTCAATCTCCGTTTCTCGGCCTCTCTCCAGTTCTCTAATGCACTCCTCACGGGGAGGTTCAGACTCTTTAGGTAAGTTGTGCTGCAAACATTTGAGCTGTGAGCAAAAGTCATTTGTCTCTGCTGGCTTTGCGCTGGAGAACAGTTAGACTCAGCATTCAGGCTACTCTCTCAGTGTTCACAGCGGACAAACTCACTAACAACCTGATGCTGGACAGCTTTCTCAGTCCTCAGGTGTGGGTTTTGAGTCTTGACTCCTGCTGGCCTTTTTGGGATAGAAATGTTAAGTCACGTTGACAGTACAGTGTATTTCTGAAATGTGCATGTGACTCAAAGTTGTGTCAAGTCCATTTCACACTAATGCTGCTCTATAGGATGCCTCCATTTGGCTGAATTAAAAAAAACCAGCATGTCAGACTTCATGGGAGAAAAGACAATCCCAGAATGCAGACCCTTGTGAAAAAGAAGTACACTTTAGCAAAGAGTACTTATTATGGAAATAATGCAGTGAACTGAATGTGTTATGTAACGTTTTTACACACTTGTTACATTTTAAATTTATATTAAATGCCATTAGACCTAAGTACATGTTTATATGCGATTTCATAATTATATTGTTTTTGAAATGCGTGTACTGCTGAATGTACAGACAAGCATTTATGATAAACTAAAATATACTTTAATGTCATTTCTATTGAAACATGTTTGTCATGAATTTAAATATATTTGTAATTACACATATGTAATGATGAAATTGCAATTTATACTTTTAAAATATATTGACTTAGAATGTAATATCGAATAACACACTAGTTAAATGTATAATAAAGTACTTTACATGTGCTTTAGTATGTTAGTCAACACATCAAAACAAGTGTACTTCATTAAAACATGACAAACTTTATTGACATTTATTATAATCAAATTGCACTTTTTAAAACTGTAATTAACAAACAGTCATGAACGTGCACTTTCTTTAAGTTCGCTTAAGTGGCCTTTTATTTCATTAATATTATATTATCTGCAATTTAACACACTTCTTTTTCATAAGGGTAGTCAAGAAAAACTGGGTACCTACTGTATGGAGACGTTCCAAATCCATCTCTTGAGGTTGCGTTTTGATTAAGGCAGCCTGTGTGGACAGTGACAGCTCACTAGAGTTTGAAACGGAGCCAGAGTGTCTCTGAGGTAAAGTGGAGGTGATTTCTTGTGGTATAAATAAACCGTGCTTGCTTTAGGCCGTGCAGGTGAACTCACAGCAGGGCTGCGATCCAGAAAAACAACCCTGGTTAACCCACTGATAATTTAACCATTCAGCCCTCAGGTAGAACATGAATGCAGATTTAATTACTTTCTGCAGACTGTAGGTTATTTACATAAAAAAATAAAAATTAAAAAAACTCCATGAATCTTACATAGTCAGTTGATGCAATCAGCAAACGACCCTCTCTGAAATGCTTGTAGAAGAAAAAGCGAGACAGATTGCTGTTTTGATTAGTAGTTTGATTGACAAGCTGTTTCCTGAGACATTTAATTGAAGGTAAGTTTGGTATTGTTAATTCTTGCGGATCACAACTCCCAGAATGCACCCGTGAAGGCATTAAAGTCCTGAAGCAGTTGTTTTTGTGTTTGTTGGAGTTATAGCCCAGAGCGTCTCCCACAGTCCGACAGAAGCTTGATCAGTTCAAAAGGCATGAAAGTCCTAGAGCTGAAACTAAAAAATATATATCATGGGAAAAAAAACCCCAAAACAAAACTAAAAAAAGTGCAGGTTGATTGGTTTCTGCTCTGGGCTGCACTCTTCCTGAAACCCTTCTGACTTGAGGTGGAGCTAATTGCCCTCAGCTTGATCTTCTTTCCTCCTAAACATTCAGCTCTTACAAAAACATTGTTACTGTGTTTACATGATCTTGAACATAATTTTATGTTTTGAGATGACTTAATAGACTTTTTTTTTTACTTGCCCTTGTGAAAAAAAGTAGTGCACTTGATTGTATTGAATGTGCACTTGTAGTGTACTTTAAATCTTAAAAGTATATAAAAATTGTACTTGCAGAATATTATATAATATATTAATGAAATAAAATGTGACTTGTGACTTAAAGAGAGACACTTTCATTTTTATTTCTTAAAGGGGTCATATGATGCTGCTAAAAAGAACATTATTTTGTGTATTTGGTGTAATGAAATGTGTTTATGCGGTTTAAGGTTAAAAAAACACATTATTTTCCACATACTGTACATTATTGTTTCTCCTCTATGCCCCGCCTTTCTGAAACGCGTCGATTTTTACAAAGCTCATCGTTCTGAAAAAGCGAGGTGTGCTGTGATTGGCCAGCTATCCAGTGCGTTGTGATTGGCCAAATACCTCAAGCATGTGACGGAAATGTTACGCCCCTTACCATACAGTGATGCCTGCGGCAACCACATGTGACGGCCCCGGGCTGGACTCCGGGCATGACGAAGCAGATATCGTCCTCTTTTGGAAGGCCAAACAAAGTAGTTTCGCTTTCACAACGAAGCACACAGCACCTTCACGACATGGCGGCGGCAGCAACAATACTACAGCGAGAATAAAAGTTACCCCTTCTTTCTTTGCGTGAACATTTGGGCGGCGTTATGCAAATCTTCCCACATCGTGAGGTAGGTATGTGGGGGCGTGTTAGAACGAGCCGTTTTAGGTAGACGTGGCTGACTCTTAACTTTTATAAAGAATATCTCTTTGGATTTGAGACTTTAGTCTTTGCAACTTTACAGATCTTCTTTATGCACCAAGAGCTTGTAACACTCCAAAGAGAAAGGAAAAATTGAAATCGCATCATATGACCCCTTTAACACACTTCAGCAGACTTAAAAAGTCCACTTTGTAATGTCAAATTAAAAGTTTAAAGGTACATTTTAAATCACTGTTTAATAATCTCTTGTGTTTAAAGAAGTACACTTATTTTGATGTGTTAACTAACCTACTAAAGCACATTTTATGTACTTGATTATAATATTAACTGTAGTTTGTTTTTGATACTACATTTTGAGTTAATATATAATAAATGTACTTAATGCAACTTCATTCATCATTGAAGATGCATGTTCAAATATATTTACTGTAAATACATGACATCAATAGAAATGACATTAAATTATATATTAGTTAATCATAAATGCTTGTCAGTATATTAAGCAGTAGATTTTAACCAAATTTCAATAAAATAGAATTATGAAATTGTATTTAAAGATGCATTTAAGTCTTACTTCAGTGGTTTATAAAGCACTCTCGCGTTCAGCTAATTGCATTTAAAATAACTTTATATATATATATAATACATTTTCATTTATATGCAATTAACATGCAATGCAATTAAGTGTCTGAAAACAGTTCATTCTTTTCAAACTTAAGTATATTCTTTTTTATAAGGTTGGTAGGGTCAATGAGAGTTGCAACCAAATTAGAATTGAATTGTCATATAATAATGAATGTGTATTACTATGTTTGTTTGCCTTAAAAATTGAACCATGTTTCTCATCAGAGGTGCACAGCAAACACCTAAACTGGTTTAACTGAAGAGAAAACCCACACAATTGACGCTCTCTACAATATGTTAATGTGAATATCGATTTTTAGTCCATCACATTAGTGCAACATACCCTTTTTCTTTCTCCTCTGTCCCAAACAAACTCTCCGACAGCCATGGTCTCGACCCCGGATAAGAACGCCCGTCCCGTCAGCGCTCCTATCATATCTCCCATCTCTCCAGGCGACATGGCTCCTTCCCCAGTAGCATCTGCCACCCGCACTGACCGTAAAGAGACGTCCATGCCCACGGGCCGTCCACGCTCCACTGAGAGGAAGAGTGAGGTGAAGGCAGATGGCTCCAAAACACACAGCACCAAAGCAGAGGGCACACCTGAAATCAAGGTATGACACACACACACAAATGTGCTAAATAACGTTCAGATATTTTCAGTGAAAACTTAAACAAGCAATTTAAGCAAAAATGCTTTTGATCCTTGAACCATTTTTATAAACCTGCAGCACAGACTCCTACCTGACTTTTGAATTGTTGTGATCAGACAGCAATAAATTAAGAAGCCTTAAGGCTTATTCTCACCAAGATTGGCATAACAAACCAGCGCAAATTAGCAGCAAAAAGCATCTTTACTTGTGACCACAAATGCAAGGCAGCCACGATATTTAGGTCTGTGTGAGACAGCAGGAGTATGTATACTCTCTCTGTGCTGCTGCAGATGGTAGCCCGGCGAGAACGGCGGCACCGTGATGCCCCGGTGGTGATGGCCACCAATGGGGAGAGAAAGAGCCAGGTTTGTGCTCATGATTTCAGCCAATCACATAAGAGCATGTACAACAGTGATTTACCCTAGGAGCCAGGTTCATTAAGATGTTATTATATGCAAAAGCAATTGACCCTTCACTAAGCTCCACCCATTTTGTTTATTTTTGCTTATATATGCAAAAGAAGTATATTAAGTGTATTAAGTTATTAACATTAATGTACCTTATTACACATACGCAAGTCAAAAGTCTGCAACAATTAAGATTGTTCACTGTCTTTAAAAGAAGTATCTATGCTCATCAAGGCTGCATTTATCTGATCAAAAATATGGTAAAAGCATTCAAATTGAAAATAATCTTTTAATGTAATTTATTCCTGCAGGATAAATTGCTTTTGTGATGCAGAGCTGAATTCCCAGTCTCCAGTGTCACATGATCCTTCAGAAATCATTCTAATATGCTGATTTGATGATCGAGAAACATTTATGAGTATTATCAATGTTAATCAATCTTGCTTTTTGATTCACTACCATTCAAAAGTTTAGGGTAAGCACGGTTAAAAAAAAAAAGAAGTATCTATGCTCATCAAGGCTGCATTTATCTGATCAAAAATATGGTAAAAGCATTCAAATTGAAAATAATCTTTTAATGTAATTTATTCCTGCAGGATAAATTGCTTTTGTGATGCAGAGCTGAATTCCCAGTCTCCAGTGTCACATGATCCTTCAGAAATCATTCTAATATGCTGATTTGATGATCGAGAAACATTTATGAGTATGATCAATGTTAATCAATCTTGCTTTTTGATTCACTACCATTCAAAAGTTTAGGGTAAGCACGGTAAAAAAAAAAAAAAAGGAAACTAATTATTTTATTTGGTAAGATGCATTAAAAGGATCAAAGGTAACAGTAAAGACAATGTTACAAAATATTTCTATTTCGCCAATCAAAGAATCCTGGAAAATAAAAATTCCAGGTTAAAAATTAAAATTATTTACCAGGTTAAAAATTATTAAAAATAACACGGTTTCCACAAAAATATTAAGCGGCAAAAATGTTTCCAACATTGATAATAATAAGAAACTTTATTAATAATTGAGCAGCAAATGAGCATTTCTGAAAGATAATGTGACGCTGAAGTAATAATGCAGAAAATTCAGGTTTGCATCACAGGAATAAATTACATTTTAAAATAAGCTAAAACAGAAAACTGTTATTTTAGTTTGTAATAATATTTCACTATATTACTGTTTTTACTGTATTTTTGATCATATAATGGAACCTTGGTGAGCATAAGAGTCTTGTACCTTGAATGTAATGTGAGTCACTTTGGATAAAAGTGTCTGCCAAATGCATAAATTTAAAATGTAAAAATGTAGTGTTGGATTGGTCAGTAATGTTAAGGTGGGGCTTAGCAAAGGATCAATTCCAAAAGCAGCAAAAGCAGTATTCGCGTCGGGGTCCTGATCACTCTGTCAGGGGTTATTCTGCGATAACAACCGGCTGGATGTACATTATCCCGCTTATTACACGGCTACTTGCTACATAAGTAAATAATTAGACACGAAATATTGATTTGAGTTGAAATATTTGAACGCAAAGCTTACGTGAACACAGCAGTTGCGAGCAAGCGGCAAGTTCAAACTAGATGGACATTTAAGAGATACGGTGCAGTTACACAACATTTCACCACATACATAATTATGACGATAAAAGATTTAAGATGAAAATGTTTTAAAATCTTACCAGTTTGTTAGTTATCTTATAATCCAATTACAGCGTACAAAACAATCATCACAAAATGGCAGCAGATGCGTTTGTATGAAATGAGAGAGCAAGTCCGCGATACCAGGATGACGTAATTAAGTAATTGTACACAATTTTGAATTGAATTTTAATATTTTATTAGCTAAACAAACGCAAGACTTACACCAAGAAAAAACTGTTCCTGACAAGAGTACAGCGCCGACTTCAGTTACCCGGATGAGCCTGTGTTATTAGTTTTTACCGGTTGTTATTGAGGGATAACATACCTCAGAATGCCGCGACTGACCAATCAGAATCAAGTATTCCACAGAGCCATGTAATAAGACTTGAATAACAAATCTTCAGCAGATATTTGTGTTAAACTATATATTAGTGCATGCTGACAATATTACATAATATAAGACATAAATGAACAGCTGTGAAGAAATTACAACCATCGTGAATGTTTTTTTTTTTCACCCGTAAGTGAGTAGCAAAGTGGCTTGTTTCATAAACATTTACATGCTCTCTTCCTTCCCCTCTGGGGTCTGAACAGTCGCCACGGGCGGACACAAAGATGGTGCGCATGAGGAAGGTCAGAGCTCATTCCGTACGGGTATCGCAGCATGAGGACGATGCCATTGTACTCATCATCTCCTCACTGCCCATGTTTTACAACAAAAAGATCATTTTATTTTTGTTTTCTCATCTGCTTTGGCTGTATCTTGCTTGCACTTGTATGAGTTTGGCTGTACCAGACAGCACTGTAGCTGTCAGATATGTACTGTACCTATTCCAGGCAGCGACAGTGAGTCAGTACAAACTGAGGTTTACGGAATGAGGAAAGTGTTCATTATGAGTGAAGTACAAATGACTTGTAGCATTTACTCTAGCATGCTCAACTGAAACATGCTGATAATGTATAACAGAACTGCAGAACTAAATCAATGAGATGTTTGCCCTTTATATACACTACCAGTCAGAGGTTTGAACATACCTGTTTTCCCGAAAAAACCCACATCCTGGATGATCCCAGTTGTATATATTTTGAAAAGAGGCAGGGGCCAAGCACCGAACTCTGTGGTACCCCTGTGGTTAGTTGATACCTCATGATCGCCTGAAGAATCTACCTGTAAGGTAGGACTTAGGAGCCTCTCTGCACTTGTTTGTGATGCCCAAGTTGGAGAGGTTAGAAAAGAGACAGTGTCAAAGGCAGCATACAAGTCCAACAAAATAAGGATGGATTATGTACTTTCCACCCACAAAGGCTTCAGTCAAGGCTGTATCTGTTGAATGTCCACTTTGTAATCAAGACAGACAAGTCAAATCCTCACTGATTGCTGTCCAGCAGCTTGTTCTGTGAGAAGAAAGAAGAAAACATCTTGGTCAGTTTTTCGCAGTGAATTGGAGAAGAGAGACTAGTCTGCAGGTGGTCTGGTATTTAATGTTGGTTGCTCAAGTCGGCTTGAATGTGTTGGGAAAAGTGCCAGTGCGTAGTGATGCATTTAAGATGGATGTGAGTGTGGGTTAAAGTGTAGGAGAGATGCCGTGTAAAAGATGGGAGGGAATTGGATCAATGGGGCAGGTGGTAGGATGGTTGGAGAGGAGAACTTTAGAGACCTCTGAGATTTTCTGAGAGAAGAGTAGAGATTTGCATGCAAGTTGTGGGTGTTTGTTAGTTTGTGTTGAGAATTGACTGCTGCTGATTGTTACCGTATCTGTGAAAAATGGGCAAAGTTGTCAGCCATTAGGGAGGATGTGGGAGGGAAGAGGTGAATGCCTCCTCAGTTTGCGAGTGTCTGACGTATTGTGGATCTTGTGTAGTTGAATGCTTTTGTAGAGGTAACATTGGCAGAGAAAGAAGAGAGCAGAGCAATGTGTCTCTTTTCTAATAGGGATAGGCTCTCTAAAGATGTGCTTTCGCCTGACAGCACACGCAGTGTGTCATTCTCAAAACCAGTTGAAACACCTTTCAAACAGACCTAGACTATACATAATTGGCTACATTTTTATACAGAACCATAAGCTAGATAAAGCTATAACACACAATACATTCCATGTGTCTAAGACCACTATCACTTGTATGTGTGGCCTGAGTTGGTACTAAAATTCAGATAAGCACAATGAAAGATTAACAAAATTTAAAATAGGAAAATTTAATTTGACCTTGTTACAGTTTTTTTCTAAATATACTGAAATATTGACTGTATTAAATATATATTGAGATTTGATGTACACTACAAATGCACATTCAATACAATAAGCACACTTCTTTTTTCACTAGATCAAAAACTTTCTAAGACCACCAGAAATGAATATTCAGTCACGTATGTCCAAACCTTTTACTGATAGTGTGGTTTACATACTGCAGATAATCACAAAATTAAGGGCAAAGGCACTAATATACAGCTTATAACAAGACAAGATTTACAGAGGTTGAGCCAGTGTTGCTGGGTCAGGATGCTGTTTTGATAACACCAGAGAGTTGCACAGCAAATACACAGTGTTTCACCAATGATGTCAAAGATAAGCTTAATTTTAACTTGATCTCATTACACTTTCATAACTTTACCCAATACACAATTATCCCTGACCTTGCAGTCACCCCTGACTTCTGACCTCTCCCCTCTGTCTAGCTGCGGCTGCTGCGGTTCATCCATATTTGATTTGTCTCCATCCCTACACGTCCCCACACACTGAATGCAACTACAGATCAAACTTTAAAAATTACCCAAGAATCATTTCACAACTTTCTCTACGTTCAAACACTGCCAACTCTATTTTTTCCCTGTTTTTCACAGAAAAGAGCTAAGAAATTTGAGGGTGAAACTATTTATATCAGACATAGCAATTTAATGTTGGAGGTTTGTATGGAAACTCTGGAAATGTCTTGTTTTTGCCACTGCATGTCTCACTGCATGAGATTCTGTTTCTTTCTTCATTCTTCTCATTGCACTCTCTTTTGTGTTTTGTTTTGTAGCTTAACCCTAAAGGCTTGGCATGCACTATTTACCTCACTAACTGTAATGCAAGTACTCACTTCTATTTATTCTCTGTTTGCTTAGCACTTTTTATTAAATATATGATTGGGAATTTTGTAATAAACGTGTTTTTTTTATTTTTTATTTTTTATAATTGAATGCAAAATTGAGCTGATCCAAACGTAGCCAGTAGTTGGATCACATAAAAAAAAAAGCTTTTTAATGAATACAATTTTGTGTAAATTTTATTTTATTGAACATGCTTTTTACAGCATGTTAGGCTCTTAGCATGAATGTCTTTTATTTAATTTTAACAGTAAACTTTTTGCCTGCTCTTTTCCAGCTTTTCTAAATATTTCTAATGGGCTTTTTCACACTTTAAATGAATGAATAACCCATTTATAACCCTGAGTTATCTTGTTTCCTGATCACATAGGTTATACTTTACCTTGGATTGTTAAATTAATCCTGGGTAGTCAGATTTCACAGTAGAATTAGCCTTGTGGTTTGGCCTACACATTTATGTCATGGCTAAACAGATCTATACTATTGATTGGACAAGTAAAACATGTACAGAACTGTCCACTTGTGAAATTGTCACCACTAATATACAAAAATAGCAATAATACTGTCTCTCATGACCTGTTTTCTGTCACCATTTAACATTTTAATGGTTTCCCTGGGACACTTAAACACAGCAGCTGTACGAAGCACATGGATATGTAATCAGGGAATTGTTGTTTAGTTTACAATTGGTTTTTAATTGCTAAACCTAAACAGATCTATACTATTGATTGGACAAGTAAAACATGTACAGAACTGTCCACTTGTGAAATTGTCACCACTAATATACAAAAATAGCAATAATACTGTCTCTCATGACCTGTTTTCTGTCACCATTTAACATTTTAATGGTTTCCCTGGGACACTTAAACACAGCAGCTGTACGAAGCACATGGATATGTAATCAGGGAATTGTTTAGTGTACAATTGGTTTTTAATTGCTAAACTTCTTGCTGTAACATTCTCCCACCACATTGTTTCACACCGTTTGGCACCACAGATTGGGGTTAGCACTACAAAATAGGTGCAGACCTGCTTCTGAACCAGGATTTCGTGACTCAGGGTTAAAGTGGCCTTAGTCTGGGTAAAAAAAAGATGTTTACCCAGGGTTAAACATACTGTGACAAGCCCATAAATACACTGAAGTCTGTTGTTTAGCCAAATATATAATAATTGGCTGTACATTTAGCTTGATAATGCATGTTTTTATTGTTTCATTTGTTATCAGATCACATGATTATATGATTTGATTTTTTAGTGTTACATATTATGCAGTCTGTACAGCCTGTCCCAGTCATGTATTTAGATATAGTTACTACAAAGGCTGTTTCCACTGTTGTGAGGTCTGATGAGTCTGAAAACCAGATGGATTCTGTGACATTAACCCCTTCATTCACCCATTGACCTCTTCTCTAACCCTGTGACCTCTGTATCTAACCAAACATCATATATAACACTTGTCTCCATCACATACACTATCATTATATTACGTGTTTAAGATTGCTGGTAGTGTTTGAGCCAAGCACTGTTTTGCACTCTGCTTTGTTTCATAAATCAACAGACATGGGCCAAATATCTATCATATGCTGCAGTGAATTATGACAGCATATGATTCATTTAGTGCACTAGTTTTGCATTGGTATAGACCAATTTGTGAAACAGCATGTGTAGAGTTCAGAATCCAGTCATTTGATCCATGTCTGAACCCAAGCTTTGTTAAAACTGCTGACGTGCTCACATGATTATCACCTCATCTATCTCCTCCTCTAATAAGAAATTCTGTCTTTTACAAACCATAGTGAGCTGCCTGCCAGACTAGCTTTTTAAGTAAGCTCCAGCAAAACCATACTTACATCGATTCTTATAGAGCTGACTTTTTACAGCATGTTAGGCTCTTAGCATGAATGTCTTTTATTTAATTTTAACAGTAAACTTTTTGCCTGCTCTTTTCCAGCTTTTCTAAATATTTCTAATGGGCTTTTTCACACTTTAAATGAATGAATAACCCATTTATAACCCTGAGTTATCTTGTTTCCTGATCACATAGGTTATACTTTACCTTGGATTGTTAAATTAATCCTGGGTAGTCAGATTTCACAGTAGAATTAGCCTTGTGGTTTGGCCTACACATTTATGTCATGGCTAAACAGATCTATACTATTGATTGGACAAGTAAAACATGTACAGAACTGTCCACTTGTGAAATTGTCACCACTAATATACAAAAATAGCAATAATACTGTCTCTCATGACCTGTTTTCTGTCACCATTTAACATTTTAATGGTTTCCCTGGGACACTTAAACACAGCAGCTGTACGAAGCACATGGATATGTAATCAGGGAATTGTTTAGTGTACAATTGGTTTTTAATTGCTAAACTTCTTGCTGTAACATTCTCCCACCACATTGTTTCACACCGTTTGGCACCACAGATTGGGGTTAGCACTACAAAATAGGTGCAGACCTGCTTCTGAACCAGGATTTCGTGACTCAGGGTTAAAGTGGCCTTAGTCTGGGTAAAAAAAAGATGTTTACCCAGGGTTAAACATACTGTGACAAGCCCATAAATACACTGAAGTCTGTTGTTTAGCCAAATATATAATAATTGGCTGTACATTTAGCTTGATAATGCATGTTTTTATTGTTTCATTTGTTATCAGATCACATGATTATATGATTTGATTTTTTAGTGTTACATATTATGCAGTCTGTACAGCCTGTCCCAGTCATGTATTTAGATATAGTTACTACAAAGGCTGTTTCCACTGTTGTGAGGTCTGATGAGTCTGAAAACCAGATGGATTCTGTGACATTAACCCCTTCATTCACCCATTGACCTCTTCTCTAACCCTGTGACCTCTGTATCTAACCAAACATCATATATAACACTTGTCTCCATCACATACACTATCATTATATTACGTGTTTAAGATTGCTGGTAGTGTTTGAGCCAAGCACTGTTTTGCACTCTGCTTTGTTTCATAAATCAACAGACATGGGCCAAATATCTATCATATGCTGCAGTGAATTATGACAGCATATGATTCATTTAGTGCACTAGTTTTGCATTGGTATAGACCAATTTGTGAAACAGCATGTGTAGAGTTCAGAATCCAGTCATTTGATCCATGTCTGAACCCAAGCTTTGTTAAAACTGCTGACGTGCTCACATGATTATCACCTCATCTATCTCCTCCTCTAATAATAAATTAGCTTTTAGAAGAGTTCAATTAATGATTTAAAATCAGAAATTCTGTCTTTTACAAACCATAGTGAGCTGCCTGCCAGACTAGCTTTTTAAGTAAGCTCCAGCAAAACCATACTTACATCGATTCTTATAGAGCTGATATTAGCATGTTGCTAAGCTACAGACACAATACTTTAATACATATAAAAAAAAACCTTATCACAATGCATTCCTGGATTGCCTTTTTTTTTGGTAAATGACACATGTGATGTTACCTTACAGTTCTGCCAAAAAAGGTATCTTTGGAGGCAGAATAATGGTGCCAACTATAGCCAAATGTATACTTCGAGTATACTTCGGTTTTTATGTGAATGCTAGGCACATGTGTACAGTGCGTGTGATGTAAATTTATCATTGGCAGATTTTTCTGTACACTCAGCTCGCACATGCACCTTGAATTTTTTGGTGCTAATTATTTGGTCCACAGAATGTGGCAACATTCCCATTGTTTTACAGTTTGTAAAGAAATGCTTTGACAAGTGCTTGTGTGAGGGCATTAAAAGATACCCGTAACTCTAGTTTAAACAAGTACAAAGATATTTTTATCTCCTTAACTTTTGGAGAGAAAAAGCAGATACAGGATAAAGATTTCAAGTGTGCATGTGTTGAGAAGACCTTGAGTTTTCAACAGAGCCAACCAACCCTGTTACGTAGACGGCTACGTCACTCCAACAAGGCGGCTTGCTAGCTAGATGGCTATGTAGAAATTTGGCAAATAAGTTTTTTAATAAATTTTTTTGGTTTAAAATCATTTTTATGGTTTTCTAATAAATTTTAGCATTAGCAGAGCCAAAAACATGCATGTTTCATTTCCACTTTAAAATGTCTAGCTTGGCAGCTCACTAGAGTTTGGCACAGAACCATATTGTTTTACTGCAATCCTTTTTATTTGCTATCAGTTTGCCACATAAGAGGTTCAAACTACTAACCTGTAATGCAATGCAGTAACCTATATAGCTTGTAACTTGAACATTTCTTAAAAGGATTAGGCCACGATGTAAGGAGGAAACAGACAAACATCATGTCTTTTTAGTGTCAGCTGTCTGTCTGAAATCAGGGCTGTAGATGATGAGGGCTGGTTTCTCATGAGAGTGTTTCATTCTTGCAGATCAGTTCTGTCGGGCACCAAGACACAGGTCTGGTTTCTTTCCAAAATCTGTAGTTAAATGAATAAAGATCCTTTGATATTTTAGACTCCAGATGCTTATGAGCTGGTGTAAGCTCTCTCTCTCTCTCTCTCTCTCTCTCTCTCTCAAGCTCATTAATCACAATCTGTCTGTGCACACATGGATCATTTGTTTTGGGCAATCACAAAACCTCCTCTCTGACATGAATATTCAAAGCCTCATAGTGTCTGAGCATATAGCTGATTACCCGATGCCACTGAGCGGAGATGATGGGAGCCAAATCAGGCCGCAGGTAAATATATATATATATATATATATATAATGCAGTTTGAAGACAGCGAACGTGGAAAGGAGAGACCTGTGTCTTTGTGGCCAGCGGGCGATCTGTAGAATGGCTTTGTGTGTGACATTCACTTGACTGAAGATAATGTAACTAAGGATGGGGATCACAGGAAATATACTGATTTTGGTTCCTTAATGATTCCATTAACTATATCAAATGTACTATAACAATTCAGTGAGTGAATTGTTTGGTGAGTTCAAACCCATTATAAACCCATGAGTTCAGGAGTTTTTTGGCTGATTCGTTAAAAATAACTGGTTGAGTCATTCCCACCTACACCGGTTACACTGTGCTTGATGCATTTGATATAACGTGCAACCAGCGAGGACAACACAATACAAATGTGTTATCTAGTTATTGTTGTTGTATTATTTTGTATACACTCCTAAAAATAAACGTTCTTTATCATCATATATGCTGAAGAACCATCCATAGAACCTTTCAATTGCACAAAAGGTTCTTTAGATGAATGGTTTTTTTAAGAACTGTTCACTGTAATGTTCTTGGAGGAACCACTGTGAAAACTCTTTTGGAATCTTTATTTTTAAGAGTGCAGCTCAGGCTTTCTTTCCCATCATATTCAATTCAGACTGCAACCTCTCAACCAACTCTAGATGGAATCTATCGACATTCAAGAATCGTTAACAGAACCAAACATCTTGAATTTATACAGTAAAAATACTTGATTCCCAACCCTAGATGTGATGCCCCTGAGAAAGTTTGGGGTAAAACAGTGCTTCATGTCAGATCATCTTACTAATGAGATGTCTTCATTGGGTTATTTCCCTCTCTTAATTTCTGTCCTTCATCTTTCTGTGTTCTCTTTTTTTTTTATCTCAATTTTGCTGTCGGTTCCCAAATTTCTCTTCTGCTATCCTCATTTATTTTATTTTTTTACCTTTTTGGTGTGCTTTCTCTCCGCCTGGACCTCTCTTTCTCTCTCAGGACGTGGATAAGACACAGACACAAATCATGCGTCATCACACCAGTATCAGCGAGCTCAAGCGAAGCTTCATGGAGTCGGTGCCCGAGCCCAGGCCCAGCGAGTGGGACAAGCGTCTGTCCACTCACTCGCCCTTCCGCACCGCCAGCTTCAACGGCCAGCTGCAGCCCGACGTGAGTACTGGGGTTAAAGGTTATGCTTCACTGTTGGATTTAGAGCCTTTGTATGCCTTTTTGTTGAAGATAAAGACTGACATCTTGATGATAGATTGCTGGTTTTATGAAATGGAGGTAACTTTGGCCATCTATTGGTGTTTAGTTGTGTAGTACGTGTGCCGAAACAAAGTTTCATTGACAGGGTCTCGTGTCAATACAATGAGCACTTTTGGGGAAGAACTAATGATTGGTTTTTCCAAAGTTTGCCAGTTTAGTGGCATCAAATCTTTGGATATTCAGTTTGTTTGAGTTAGTTGTGAGTAAATCAGATACCAACAAACAATGGGTATATTATGCTTTCTTTTCTGAGTTATCTCAGTTTTAAACTTTTGGATGGATTTCAGTGCTGTTTTCAGTGACTGCAACATTTCTTTCTTCTGTGGAATACAAAGGAGAGTTGTGCTGGTTGCTCTTTTCCATGCAATTTGTCCCTGTGGGAAACAGTAGAAAGGATGCGACAATGCCAAAAAGCAGTCTGTATGACACATGCAATACCCCAAATCTTCTAAAGTCATACAAAAAGAAGTATAAATCTTCTAAAATTTCAAAAGTATAAAATAAAAATTTATTTAAACTTAATTTTTTTGTTGTTGCATTTGGTAAGGATTACAAGTTTTATTAAAGGATTCAATTAATGATATTTTTTCACTGATACAGAATGCATCTAGTTGCTCATTGACACATGTAGCATGTTATCTGAATAAGCAGTTATTTTATAAACTCTCAGTGTGTGTTTGTGTTTGTGTGTGTGGGCACGTGTGCACACAGGTGAAGACGCCTCCTCTCCTACCCATACACAGAGTAGCGGGGGGTATATTGGAGGTAAACGTACTCTCATTTGCTCATTACTGCCAGGGCTGTGCAGCAACTGCACCTGAAAAGACTGACGTTTCTTTATGTAGATAAAGAACGACACACGCAGAAGCGCAAATGGCCGCTGGACGCTATGCCCATGGCCCAATCAGAGTAG
>NW_015641438.1:708430-712660 GCF_001515625.1 Sinocyclocheilus rhinocerous | reverse complement strand
CAACAAACAATGGGTATATTATGCTTTCTTTTCTGAGTTATCTCAGTTTTAAACTTTTGGATGGATTTCAGTGCTGTTTTCAGTGACTGCAACATTTCTTTCTTCTGTGGAATACAAAGGAGAGTTGTGCTGGTTGCTCTTTTCCATGCAATTTGTCCCTGTGGGAAACAGTAGAAAGGATGCGACAATGCCAAAAAGCAGTCTGTATGACACATGCAATACCCCAAATCTTCTAAAGTCATACAAAAAGAAGTATAAATCTTCTAAAATTTCAAAAGTATAAAATAAAAATTTATTTAAACTTAATTTTTTTGTTGTTGCATTTGGTAAGGATTACAAGTTTTATTAAAGGATTCAATTAATGATATTTTTTCACTGATACAGAATGCATCTAGTTGCTCATTGACACATGTAGCATGTTATCTGAATAAGCAGTTATTTTATAAACTCTCAGTGTGTATCTGTGTTTGTGTGTGTGTGGGCACGTGTGCACACAGGTGAAGACGCCTCCTCTCCTACCCATACACAGAGTAGCGGGGGGTATATTGGAGGTAAACGTACTCTCATTTGCTCATTACTGACAGGGCTGTGCAGCAACCGCACCTGAAAAGACTGACGTTTCTTTATGTAGATAAAGAACGACACACGCAGAAGCGCAAATGGCCGCTGGACGCTATGCCCATGGCCCAATCAGAGTAGATCTCCTCTCTCTGAATCTGCTCACTGCCCGCGGCTTTTATATACCCCCTGACCACGCCCTCTCCCAAAGCCACGCCCCTTTACTACTGCTGCTGCTCTCTGAATGGCTACCGCCGGCTTTCCTCTGCTTTGATCTGCCGATCGCATGGCTGGATTACACTACATAATGTAGCTGCATGAGTCTGTTAGTTCACTGAAAACCAAAGTAGGTCTAAAAGGAAAAAAGTAGTAAAAAAGCAAACAGGAAAAGCAAACATTAAGAAACTGACTCCTCCTCCTCTTCATTTCATTGTCTTTTCCCTCTTTTTTCCTCTTGTTCCTGTCCTTCACTGGTTGTCTGTCCTTTCCTTCCCCTTGTTTACTCTCCACCATCTCTCCTTGCAAAGTTTTGTCCTGGATCGCAGTCCTGTCCTCCTCCACTTTCATCCATAGCTCCATCTCCACCTCGATCCTCCTCCTCTCCACCAGCAGGAGTGTCTAGAAGCACCCAGAGAGGGGCGCGTTCGCTCGCCCCACGGCCCTCTTCTGCTGAGGCCTGCTACGTCATGTACCAGTCTCAGACCTGAACGCACTAAACTGCCATATCACACACTCCTTCCAGTTCAAAACGTAAAGTTTGAACTCATTCTCTCAAATTCTCTCAAGACAACGTGCTCTTCTAGTTAAGATTTCACTTGTGAACAAAACTGTCCAGTGTCTTTTATGTTTATCCATAGTTTTTAAAAGCACATGTCCAGTGTTGAACATCTCTGTTAACACTAGAGATGGAAATTGTAAGGAATGGAAAGATTCTGGTTTTGATTGCATCTAAAAATTCTAGTTTCTTTATAATTCAATTAATGATTCATTTACAAATTATAAGGAATAATTCCCTATAATTGGCCTTAAATATATATTGAACAAAAATCTTAAACAATTTAAAAAAAAAATAAAAGTATGGTATATTATAATCTCTTTCGCAAAATATTTTTTGTAACTACACAGCATGAATCAAAATCCACATCTTGGTTTAATTTAAAGATTCAGACGACAGAAGTAATGACTTGCAGTTCAGTGATTAAGAGTACGTTTACACCACACCATTTTCATCTAAAAACTGAAAACTTTTTTATGCGTTTTGGCTGCTCATTTACACAACAACAGCATTCGGGGGCCTGAAAATGCAACCTTTTGAAAACGGGTTACAAAGTGCAAGTTTTGAAAACGATACCATTATTGTCTCCGTGTAAATTACAAAAACACAAATTTGTGAAAACGGTGATGTCTTGCGCATATGCATTATTTGTTCAGCCTATTGGTATGTGTGCAGACACAATGGGCCAGATTTACTAAACAGGGCAAATTAGAGTGAGAGCGCAATTCCATAAAAGCACTAATGGGAGTGGAAATTTCCGTGGCTGATTTACTGACAATGCGCAAATGAAAGAACACAGACACAGCCAGATCATTTCCATAATGACCAACACAATCTACCAAGAGCAGCACAAATTAGCGTCTGCTTTAAGACTTGCTTTTTTGGAGCGTTAAATAATGCTGCAAATCCCAGTAATTTGACGAGTGCAAACATTAGTAAATCGCGTTGCATGATTCATTTTAATACTCTCCTACCATACATTTTGCGTCTGAAAGGGAAACTCCTACAAATGCATATTCAATAAGGTCAGGCGCAAAAATAACTGCATCCACGCCTTTTCAGCGCTAATTCTTCACTGCGTGTCTTTAGTAAATCCTGACAGTACTATTTTAGCGATTGCTGGCGCAATCCGTTAGTAAATCTGGCCCTTAGTGTTTCTTTACAAAGTAACATCGCCAACTACTGGCCTGGCATCAATAATACAGTGTTTTTAGTTGTTTTCGCGGATCTGTGTGAACGGGGATCGTTTTGACAACGTCGTCTGTATGCGAAACTTTTCAAAGATGCGATGGAAAAACTTTTCCTTTTTTAATACATCGCTGTCATGTAAACGTACAGGTACCGTAAGTCAACAACCGCTCTGGGGTGTGTTTCCCAAAAGCATCCTTAGCCAACTAAGGTTGTGAGTTCATTCGTTATCAACATAGTTCAACAATTCTGTTGTTGAGCTATAGTTACAATCAGCAACAGCTCTCGACCTGTGGTTAGAAGCATAGTTAGTATGACATGTGGAAATAGATCTTGAGCAAAATAAGCAAGTTACTGTAACACGTGTAATCTGTATCTTTCATTCCATATATAGTTTATACAAATTTTAGTTGGTCAAGAGAATGAAAGCACAATTTTTAAAGATTGTAAGATTGCTCTAGTACCCCACAAACCCCGGAGTATGATGTAAGAGGGAATCTGCGACTGAATAAAACATCGCTAAATAAAGAAAAACAATGGAGAACAAAAATACAGAAGTCCTCAGATGCCATGTTCATTATTTACAACAATAATCTGATATTAATTTGAGAATGAACCAATTAAATAGCACTCCACCACTTGTGTGGCATCATTAACAGCAGTTCTGTATTGTTTAACCAACATGGTCTGGACAACAGATGGGTGACAGAGTTACAATGGTTTCGGGAAACATACGTGACTAGCTAGGTTAATTTCTCCAATGATGGTATGGTAATTAAGCAGAGAGTCGCACCGTTGTATGGGAAATTAACCCCTGACCGATTCAGTTAATCAGTCATTAGACTGACAACTCATGAGTTGATTTGTGAGTCTTTTTGATCAATTTACCTAAAAGAACCAGTTCATAAGAGTAATTTGTCCATAAATCAGACAACATCGGTTGTGCTGTATGTTGTTGCGATCGGTCAGCGAGAACAGCGAGATCTTTTATTATATTCGATTCAGACCACAAACTCTCAACTAGAACAATTTCTTTGGCTGTGGTGCTGCAGATTGATGAAAGATTCACGCAGATTCACTGTTTCGTATTAAAAAGTATTAATTGGTGTTCAAGAACTGAACAGAAACGAACGCCGTGAAAAACATTAACAATGTAACCGATTCCAAAACGTAGTTAGCAATGATTGTTTATTCTTTGCGGATGTAGTAAACTCTGATCTAGCCCATGACCGAGTCTAGTTCTGTGACAGACACATCCACTGATCTGATCGTCGTTTAGTGACCCGTCCCACCCAAACCCTGCCGGTTTTTATGGTGTTCTTCTGTCACTGACGGATATTTGCACTGCCAAAACAATGTCTGCTGCCAATCTTAATGTCAATCCGGTGTCCACCAATGCCATAAAAACCCTCAAGGCCTTTGCTTCAATCCATCTGGCCCGCTTAAACCACTCTGGCGTCCTCTAAGCTCAGATCCTGAGCCCGGACCCTTCAAACCTACCCAGAAATCTCTACTACCCCTCATCAATCTCTCCCCATGTCTCTCCCCACTCCACATGTCTGTTCATTGTTCTGTGTCTCTCTTGGTGTCCCGTTGCCCTGCGCAGAGATGGAAGCGTGCAGCAGGCACGTCGAGGCGACAGCAGGTAAGGGTCAGGTGGGCGCCCGCGCCAGGAGGCCCGCCACTGCTGCAGCATCTGGAGGAGGATG
>NW_015641438.1:668782-706906 GCF_001515625.1 Sinocyclocheilus rhinocerous | reverse complement strand
TTTTTTCACTGATACAGAATGCATCTAGTTGCTCATTGACACATGTAGCATGTTATCTGAATAAGCAGTTATTTTATAAACTCTCAGTGTGTCTGTGTGTGTGTGTGTGTGTGTGGGCACGTGTGCACACAGGTGAAGACGCCTCCTCTCCTACCCATACACAGAGTAGCGGGGGGTATATTGGAGGTAAACGTACTCTCATTTGCTCATTACTGACAGGGCTGTGCAGCAACCGCACCTGAAAAGACTGACGTTTCTTTATGTAGATAAAGAATGGCACAAGCAGAAGCTCAAATGGCCGCTGGACGCTATGGCCATGGCCCAATCAGAGTAGGAGATTTCCTCTCTCTCTGAATCTGCTCACTGCCGCAGCTTTTATAGACCCCCTGACCACGCCCGCTCCCAAAGCCACGCCCCTTTACTACTGCTGCTGCTCTCTGAATGGCTAGCGCCGGCTTTCCTCTGCTTTGATCTGCGAATCGCATGGCTGGATTACACTGCGTAATGATGCTGCATGAGTCTGTTAGTTTATTGACAACCAAAGTAGGTCTAAAAGGAGAAAGTAGTAAAAAAGGAAATAGGAAAAGCAAACAATAAGAAACTGACGCCTCCTCCTCTTCGTTTCATTGTCTTTTCCCTCTTTTTTCCTCTTGTTCCTGTCCTTCACTGGTTGTCTGTCCTTTCCTTCCCCTTGTTTACTCTCCACCATCTCTCCTTGCAAAGTTTTGTCCTGGATCGCAGTCCTGTCCTCCTCCACTTTCATCCATAGCTCCATCTCCACCTCGATCCTCCTCCTCTCCACCAGCAGGAGTGTCTAGAAGCACCCAGAGAGGGGCGCGTTCGCTCGCCCCACGGCCCTCTTCTGCTGAGGCCTGCTACGTCATGTACCAGTCTCAGACCTGAACGCACTAAACTGCCATATCACACACTCCTTCCAGTTCAAAACGTAAAGTTTGAACTCATTCTCTCAAATTCTCTCAAGACAACGTGCTCTTCTAGTTAAGATTTCACTTTTGAATAAAACTGTCCAGTGTCTTTTATGTTTATCCATAGTTTTTAAAAGCACATGTCCAGTGTTGAACATCTCTGTTAACACTAGAGATGGAAATTGTAAGGAATGGAAAGATTCTGGTTTTGATTGCATCTAAAAATTCTAGTTTCTTTATAATTCAATTAATGATTCATTTACAAATTATAAGGAATAATTCCCTATAATTGGCCTTAAATATATATTGAACAAAAATCTTAAACAATTTAAAAAAAAAATAAAAGTATGGTATATTATAATCTCTTTCGCAAAATATTTTTTGTAACTACACAGCATGAATCAAAATCCACATCTTGGTTTAATTTAAAGATTCAGACGACAGAAGTAATGACTTGCAGTTCAGTGATTAAGAGTACGTTTACACCACACCATTTTCATCTAAAAACTGAAAACTTTTTTATGCGTTTTGGCTGCTCATTTACACAACAACAGCATTCGGGGGCCTGAAAATGCAACCTTTTGAAAACGGGTTACAAAGTGCAAGTTTTGAAAACGATACCATTATTGTCTCCGTGTAAATTACAAAAACACAAATTTGTGAAAACGGTGATGTCTTGCGCATATGCATTATTTGTTCAGCCTATTGGTATGTGTGCAGACACAATGGGCCAGATTTACTAAACAGGGCAAATTAGAGTGAGAGCGCAATTCCATAAAAGCACTAATGGGAGTGGAAATTTCCGTGGCTGATTTACTGACAATGCGCAAATGAAAGAACACAGACACAGCCAGATCATTTCCATAATGACCAACACAATCTACCAAGAGCAGCACAAATTAGCGTCTGCTTTAAGACTTGCTTTTTTGGAGCGTTAAATAATGCTGCAAATCCCAGTAATTTGACGAGTGCAAACATTAGTAAATCGCGTTGCATGATTCATTTTAATACTCTCCTACCATACATTTTGCGTCTGAAAGGGAAACTCCTACAAATGCATATGCAATAAGGTCAGGCGCAAAAATAACTGCATCCACGCCTTTTCAGCGCTAATTCTTCACTGCGTGTCTTTAGTAAATCCTGACAGTACTATTTTAGCGATTGCTGGCGCAATCCGTTAGTAAATCTGGCCCTTAGTGTTTCTTTACAAAGTAACATCGCCAACTACTGGCCTGGCATCAATAATACAGTGTTTTTAGTTGTTTTCGCGGATCTGTGTGAACGGGGATCGTTTTGACAACGTCGTCTGTATGCGAAACTTTTCAAAGATGCGATGGAAAAACTTTTCCTTTTTTAATACATCGCTGTCATGTAAACGTACAGGTACCGTAAGTCAACAACCGCTCTGGGGTGTGTTTCCCAAAAGCATCCTTAGCCAACTAAGGTTGTGAGTTCATTCGTTATCAACATAGTTCAACAATTCTGTTGTTGAGCTATAGTTACAATCAGCAACAGCTCTCGACCTGTGGTTAGAAGCATAGTTAGTATGACATGTGGAAATAGATCTTGAGCAAAATAAGCAAGTTACT
Source organism: Sinocyclocheilus rhinocerous (assembly GCF_001515625.1). NCBI lineage: Eukaryota > Metazoa > Chordata > Actinopteri > Cypriniformes > Cyprinidae > Sinocyclocheilus > Sinocyclocheilus rhinocerous. Next base: position 704,391 of record NW_015641438.1, on the reverse strand, counting down.
GTAACACGTGTAATCTGTATCTTTCATTCCATATATAGTTTATACAAATTTTAGTTGGTCAAGAGAATGAAAGCACAATTTTTAAAGATTGTAAGATTGCTCTAGTACCCCACAAACCCCGGAGTATGATGTAAGAGGGAATCTGCGACTGAATAAAACATCGCTAAATAAAGAAAAACAATGGAGAACAAAAATACAGAAGTCCTCAGATGCCATGTTCATTATTTACAACAATAATCTGATATTAATTTGAGAATGAACCAATTAAATAGCACTCCACCACTTGTGTGGCATCATTAACAGCAGTTCTGTATTGTTTAACCAACATGGTCTGGACAACAGATGGGTGACAGAGTTACAATGGTTTCGGGAAACATACGTGACTAGCTAGGTTAATTTCTCCAATGATGGTATGGTAATTAAGCAGAGAGTCGCACCGTTGTATGGGAAATTAACCCCTGACCGATTCAGTTAATCAGTCATTAGACTGACAACTCATGAGTTGATTTGTGAGTCTTTTTGATCAATTTACCTAAAAGAACCAGTTCATAAGAGTAATTTGTCCATAAATCAGACAACATCGGTTGTGCTGTATGTTGTTGCGATCGGTCAGCGAGAACAGCGAGATCTTTTATTATATTCGATTCAGACCACAAACTCTCAACTAGAACAATTTCTTTGGCTGTGGTGCTGCAGATTGATGAAAGATTCACGCAGATTCACTGTTTCGTATTAAAAAGTATTAATTGGTGTTCAAGAACTGAACAGAAACGAACGCCGTGAAAAACATTAACAATGTAACCGATTCCAAAACGTAGTTAGCAATGATTGTTTATTCTTTGCGGATGTAGTAAACTCTGATCTAGCCCATGACCGATTCTAGTTCTGTGACAGACACATCCACTGATCTGATCGTCGTTTAGTGACCCGTCCCACCCAAACCCTGCCGGTTTTTATGGTGTTCTTCTGTCACTGACGGATATTTGCACTGCCAAAACAATGTCTGCTGCCAATCTTAATGTCAATCCGGTGTCCACCAATGCCATAAAAACCCTCAAGGCCTTTGCTTCAATCCATCTGGCCCGCTTAAACCACTCTGGCGTCCTCTAAGCTCAGATCCTGAGCCCGGACCCTTCAAACCTACCCAGAAATCTCTACTACCCCTCATCAATCTCTCCCCATGTCTCTCCCCACTCCACATGTCTGTTCATTGTTCTGTGTCTCTCTTGGTGTCCCGTTGCCCTGCGCAGAGATGGAAGCGTGCAGCAGGCACGTCGAGGCGACAGCAGGGCCCGCCACTGCTGCAGCATATGAAGGAGGATGAAGATGATGATGATATTTGTGATGAAGAAAAAGACACTGAGGCTCAGGGACATGCCATCCAAGTCTCCATAGGCGTGTCCACAGAGGAAGAGGCCCGTGTCTGCCAGCTGTACCCAGTGGCACTGCATCGCCCCCGTGTCTCCTTCCTGTTGAGCAGCCTGCTGGTCCTGACGCTGATGCTGTGGTGGCTTGTCTTCATTTGAGAGACAATAGATATCAGGGAGACAGCAGCCGCTCTCAGACTAATCTTATCTGGATTATAAGACAATAAGGAGGTAGAGAGGATGAGGTCCTTCCTGTTTTTCTGTTTGTTTCCTCTGGGACTCTTAATGATTTCACCATTTCACAGTGGATGTTGATTGACAGCTTATAGTTTTAAACTATTTACGTCCTGTGACACAAAAACCCTGGATGCAAGAGCACTATGTTATCTTAATAGGACATAACGATTTATTTATCATTCACTTAACGTTTCTCTGGCTTTTCAGATTTCCTTAATTTTGAACTCACTGCTTGAAATAACCATTCAGTTTCAGTAAAATTTAACAGTGTTTGCAAGATGAGTTTGGATTAAATTAAATCATTCTTATTATTTTTCTTAATTTTCTGCAATTAATTAAGTGCAAACCATTTACCATACAGACTAAAATTAAAACTTTGACTTCTAGATCATTTCAGGTTTAAGTGTTGTTTTTGTTAACATTTTGATTTTAACAGTAAACAATTATTATTTTGGAAATGTCCCACTGACTTACCATTCAAAAGTTTGATATCAATATAAATACTATATAAAATAAATAAATAGATAAATAATATACTGCTTTTATTCAGCAAGGATGCTTTAAATTGATCAAAAGTGACAGCAAAGACATCATTTACATTGTTACATCAAATGTATTTTTCTAGTAAATGCTGTTTTATTGAACATTTTATTTATCAAATAATATTGGGGGGGTTCCACAAAGATATTTTGCAGCATAGCTATTTTTAACATATAGACAATTTAAATATAAATAACATATAAATAAATAAAAATATAAATATGTTGTGTTGATGATCATCAAATCAGCATATTAGAATGATTTCTGAAGGATCATGTGACACTGAAGACTGGAGTAATGATGCTGAAAACTCAGCTTTGATCACAGGAATAAATAATTTTTTTTAATAAATTCCAATAGAAAACAGTTATTTTAAATTGTAATAATATTTTACAATATTACTGCTTCCCCCCCCCAAAATAAATGTGCATAAAATAATTATTTAAAAAAACATTCAAATATCCTGGTAGTGTAACAGTAGTGTAAAATATTTGAGAGATACGTTTAACTGATAACAATGATGTTACCCTAGTATTTGCATACTAAATTTTGAGCGGTCTTTTTATGCATTTATTTGTTTACCGATTTGTGATTGGTCTTTCGATTATGCACAAACAAAGACTAAAACCTAAGCTTACTAGCTGAACTTTAACCATTTTTTTGCTACCTTGCAAACACTGTACTTCCTCCAGTATGTGCAAATGTAGTTGTAGCTTTTTTAGTTTTTATGTTATTCATACATCACCCTGTGACCACTGGATTTCTCTGGACAACTTTTCAGCACACGTTGCACTTTGCTTCTCTTTGCAGATATAAATCTCTTCTCCATTGCCAGCCGATGCATAATGAAAGTGACGATTTCTATAATACCGCCAAAAAAGTAGTCTACTTCTTCGTGAAGTGTATTTATGTCGTATCAGCCCTTAGTAGATCAGCATATCAGGGCTTTAATTACACACCCCACAAATATGATCCTGTTTCTCCTTCTATGGGACTCCAGCATGCTTCAAAAACATCAGTACTACTGTCATGCTAGCTTTAAATGAGTTTTCCATGTACAACAATCACAGCCTCTCTCTCTCTCTGCAATGAGTGACAGCATAATGCATAGTGATAGAAGGAAGAGATTGTGATTTTATGTTCATCAATTTATGTATTGTAGTTTTTTTTTTTTTTTTTAATATGCATTTAAGTAGCTTTATTTACAGTATCTCTAAAAAAATACTTTTACACATTTGCACTTCTGTGAACTTTAGTCAGAGTAGATGCCATATTTAATTTGACACAAATTGTGGATGTGCACAATTTTGTCAGTGGGTACACTTCGTTCTTGTTTAATAGGTTGTCATAGACCATCTGTTTTTTTTTTGTTTTTTTTTTACATATATTTCAAATACTGATTTTGATTTGCTTCAAGTGATATAAAACATCTGCTCTGACTAAGCTCCATTCCATGATAAAGACAATCCAAGGTACAATCAATAAATTAAAAAAATATATATTTTCTATGAAGTCATTTGCACATCTTGAAATCGTTTCAGATGTACATAAAAGTCTATTCATTTCAAGTTGCAAGCTCAAATGTCTGAAATTCCCTAATGTTGCTTTTATTGTGCACTCTGAAATCGCCATATCCACTGCAAAAACTAATTTTCTTAATTATGATCTCTATGATCACAATATATTTTGTGATTTCTTGGTTACAGCCAAATTATCTTTATTTCCAGACAAACTGCAACTGCTTTATTGATGCTTGTAAGAAGACAGGAAAATGTATGTCTAATATTCCAAAATATTCATAATTAATCCATTTTTCCTCAGTCTAACTGAGAGCATGTAATCCATTCAGTATGAACGCAGCGTATGAAGATTTTTCTTTTGCAAGAGATTTTGTGGTTCCCTGGATGGTAAGGATATAATCCAAAACTGTTTTCCAAAAAAAAGTACATAATCTCAGACTAATTAGATTTTTCAGCCTTTGCCTTTTTTCTCCATTATCTTATTAGGTGGGTTCAAGGATACTTGAGAGTTTTTAGTTTCTGAGATTGAGCGCTTCAGTTCCTCTGTAAATGGCTTTTCTGCTAGTCTTTGGTTTCTTTTAGCTAATGATAGACTACTTTGAATGACTTTAGTTTGGCCCTTTTTAAATGCACTAATAACTATGAACGGAGACTTGCAGACTGATGCGAGTCGTCACACCGAGCTCTTCTTTTGAAAGCATCACATGGTGAGCCCATGATTTGGCTTGAATTGGTCGTCCCATCATCATCTGTCAACCTGACATCGCCATTATTGGATGAAATTAATATTTGACTTACAATGTGCCAAATGTTCCTAAATCAAAAGCTTTTTTGGCCGAGCGCCTGTAGATAAAATATTAAAAAGCAAAACCATACTAATTTGTGATGATTTTGAAATGCATAATCTTCATATCAAGCGTTGTGGGTAATAGGAATAGGCGCGATGAAGGCTTCATTCAGGTCCTCTCAGTCATGAGGATGTATGTAGTTTTGGAATAAACACTCCTCACTCTTAATGGATGAGTGTTTGTGGAGCTTCCTGATAGATTTTGCTCCACTTCTGTGAAGCAGAATTTCATTCCAACTGAGACTCATTTTCCTGGTAATTTACATTAATATACTTATGTTGTGAGCAATATCATGCCATCTTTTCTTAGGCTGCGTATCCAGAAGTAGCTGGGAACTGTTCCTGTATTACTCAATATCAAAATTGCAATATCATAGATTAATTGTAGTCGATATCGTGATTGCAATATGTTTGATTAATTGGACAGCACTGATTTCAGTACACATTTCTCTGAGTTTAATATTAACTCAGCTGGGTGGCAAATTTATACCACTTTTGTTTAAGAAATCCAGTCAATAGAGATAGATATATTTACTCTTTTACGCACCATTAAAGAAATTGATTTGATTGGAAAGGGTGATAAAGTACATATGAAATCATTGAAGTGGCTGTATTTTGTATCTGTTCTAGCCCATTGTTGTTGTTTTTTTTGCCAACCATTCAAAGTCTCACCAGGCTAAGCATTTTTCTTGTCTAGTAGCTTTTTTTCTGAGGTAGTCAGCACAGAATATCAATCTTACAGTACAAAGGCTTGGCCAAAGGTTCCAGGTGGTGTTTGGTAATTGCTTATGTGTGTGAGGTGAAGTTAATGTAGTGAGAAAATCGATTCTCTGCTCACTCTCCACTGTGTCTTGACCCCTCTCACAGTCTCCTGTGGTGAAGACGAAAACGATCACCATTTCTGATGTCACCAACTCCCTTCGCAGCGAAATCGCCAGCAAGGACATCCCGATTGTGCATACAGAGACCAAGACCATCACATATGAGTCCGCACAGGTGAGCCCGGTCGCTCTTTGAATCAACCTTGTTGCTGTGTGTTGCTGACATCATTTTTGATTAGTCTTTTGCTGTGCCAGTGTTTCCATATGCCACAAATGGAATGAAAAATGAATTGGGATGCAAAATATATCAGCATCAATACATGTTGGTAACCACATCACCCAGTAGAAGGGATTTTGTTAATAATCAAACGTTAATAATCAAGCATTGGTCGATATTGGATGTTTATTTGGATTTTGGTAGCAGTGCACGTATCGGCACACATCTGTATTCAGAACAGAATATATTCAGTTTTTGTTGTAATCTGTTGCAGTGCTGTCATTTTCACAGTGCATTTCTGAGCGAGTTTAGCTAATCATTAAGATCTATTAGTTTTCTCTCTTTGAGCTCTACTATATAACCCGAGGCCAGTTTTTAAAAGAGTTTCTAACCAGCATACCAGAGGTCCACTGCTGTAATAATGAGGGCTTATTTTTTCATTCTTTCAAAAATAGATCAGATTACAGAAGAAAAATCACCTATCTTTCATACTGAATATTATAATGCCTGAATTCACTTGCTGGCTGCGCTATTTTACAGTAAACTCACAGTGTACATACCCAATATGAATGCGCAACAGGACTGTTAAATAAGTGTAATAGGTAAAAAAAAAAATATAAATCTGCTAACTCACTTTTAGCATATAAAAGTTATAAAACATTTTTTCTCTTTCTTCGTCTTCTTTCTTCTTCTTTTTTTTCTCCCCCAAGCCAAAGATTTACACTGATTTACAATATCATATCAGCTATTGTCAATACTAAAAAAATTAACTTTTTGGCTTTTTTGGTTTGGACAGAATTTCTATATAATAATACATTTTTTATTATTTTAGTAGGAAACATCTGTTTTATTACGAAGACCCTAAAGGTACAGAGTGATGGGGAAAAAACTTATTTCATTTATTAAGAAATATATATTTCAATGCTTTTGCATACCCCAAGAAACTTTGCATTCGTTCACAAAACTTTTGTGCTCTCTCGAGAAACTTGACCTCCTGCAACTGAACACAAAACTGCTGATGGATGTGCACTCTCAGAAATAAAGGTACAAAAGCTGTCACTGGGGCAGTACCTTTTGAAAAGGTACTAGGATGTACCATTTTGGTACTAATATATACACTTTAGATACTAATATACCTTTAATGTACTTACATGCGTCCTTTAGGGGTAAATAAGGTACCAATGTGTACCTTTTGAAAGGATACAGCACCGGTGGCAGTTTTGTACCTTTTTTTCTGAGAATGTGGGAGAAAAAACTATATTTAAATTATTTAGTGAGAAAATGCAAAACGAGAACCCACAAGGTCTGCAAGCAAATGCAAAATCATTGAAATATAATTTTTCCTCCCATTTCTTGTTGTGTTTCCCCCCCCTCAAATAGCTTTGGGTGGAAGTGATAAATGAGGGATGTAATGGAAGAGTGTTCTAAGCACATGTGTGTTTGTTTGCTAATAGCCCAACGCGGTGTCAGAGAAGGAGTCTGGGATGCTGTTGAGTGCTCAGACCATCACTTCAGAGACTGTCAGCACCACCACCACAACCCAGATCACCAAGGTACATGAAGCTCCGCCTAAACCTGCAATATCACGAAAGAATCTGCAATGTCTGCCTCTTAAAGAAGAACGGATTGATGTTAAATTATCATATTTAAGCACAATGTAAAATGTATAATAAGATGAGCACTTTCTGCAGAACATAATTGCAGAAAACTTTACAATATCCAACTTACAACTGATTTGCATGTGCTGCACACTGCAAGGTAGGGCACAATGGTGCCAAGAGGCTGCGAACGTGATAAAGCCGTTGTTAATTACAGTTTATGTCACCATTCCGCAGTATCTTTCCATTTCACAAAGTTAGTCAAGAATTGCCGTACTGCACAGATGAGATATTCGCTTCACTGTGTTTCTGGCTCTCTCATTCTCTCATTCTCTTCCCTTTCTCTGCTCAGACGGTGAAAGGCGGGATCTCAGAGACCCGTATCGAGAAGAGAATCGTGATCACTGGAGACACTGAGATTGACCATGATAAGGTGAAATGCACCTACAGTTAACGACCACGTCGGCCACACAGACGCAGAATGTTTTACAGACATTCTCATAGACAGCTTTTTATTGGGCAAAAATTTCCATACACCCTTGCGAAGGAGATTATGTCATCAATATTGGTCTATTTTGCTGAAAGAGAACAATTAAATGCATATATCTGCTAACAGATATATAAGACCTCAAAGCTAGCAAGCATGGATTAAAAGCCACAAAACTTCAATTCTGATTTCATGGGGCCTTTAAATGTGTAAGTTTAGTGGTCTGGTTGAAAACTGTCCTCTCTGCTCTCCAGGCTCTTGCTCAGGCTATAAAGGAGGCGAAGGAGCAGCACCCTGACATGTCTGTGACGAAAGTGGTGGTGCATCAGGAAACAGAGATCACCCCTGAGTAACTCCTGCATGAGACACAGGTTGGTTTCCTCCTGCACAACCTGACTGAATATTGGACTGGTGTCGATTACACGCACGATTACAGCTAGAGAGATTAATACTATATGCACATATTATTTTATTTTAGAAATATTGACGTTATCTGCATGCCAAATGACGTCTTACGGTAATGCTTTCTCATCGTCACTCAGCATGTTTTATTCAATTATGATCAATATAAGAAGCCAAACATTGGAAACATGAAGTGAGTGAGTGAAAAATGCTGCATGGTGAACTGGAAGGTGCAGTTTGCTAAAAGAGTAAAACCTGAAAAATTATGATTAATTAAACAAAAAAACATGCTTAAGTTAACCCTTGTGTGGTGTTCATATTTTTGTTATTCAGCCAGTGTTCGTGGGTCTGGTGGAGCCGCTGCATTTTTGGTTTTTTAATTCAACACAATCAAAAATTTTATGTTAAAATACTCAAGAGATGTTTACTTCATCCCAATTACAAGCAATATAAACAGCATTGTAACAACGTTCGTAGTTCGGGAAGAAGGAGGCGGGAACCGGCGAACATTCAAAGAAAACTTTAATAATAAAATAAACACAAAATAGCGCGACAGCCCCTCGCGGACGACTGTCGCGCACAAACAGAACCAAAACACAAAATAAAGTCCAGGCCTGGTTGGTGGACGGCCCACCGCTCCTCCGCCTCCTGGCGGATGGCGATGGCTCCTCCTGTTGAGTGCAGCCGGCAGCGAGTCCTCCGTTCCCCGCTCCTCCCCAATCATGGCGGACGGCAGCAGGCTCCGGCCTCCTGGCAAACGGGGCCAACTCCTCCGCTCCCTCTCGGATGGCAGCCACCCCTCCTCGACCCAGGAGCGCGGCAGCGAGCTCTCCGTCCCACCTCGTCTTCCATCGTTCCAGCACCTCCTGTTGCGCCTGGATGATGGCCTGGAAGCGTCGCTCCTGATCAGTCCGCATGTCCAGTAACGCTTGATGTTGCTCTTGATGGAGGACCGCGAGGGATGAAATGACATCCGCAAATGGCGTACTTGTCGGAGTTTGCATGACGGCGACGGCTCTCCTGCTTCCGTCCCGGGTTTCGGCACCAGTGTAACACGGAAGAAGGAGGCGGGAACCGGCGAACATTCAAAGAAAACTTTAATAATAAAATAAACACAAAATAGCGCGACAGCCCCTCGCGGACGACTGTCGCGCACAAACAGAACCAAAACACAAAATAAAGTCCAGGCCTGGTCCTCTCTCGTCTTTCACTGTCGTAACTACTCCTTTTATCCTTCCGGAGCTCCTCCGTGGAAATCGAGACCGGTGAGTGGTGCAGGTGTTGCTCATTATCAATTACTCCACCGGCCTCGCTCCGTTCCCACGGCTCTCGGCCCCGCCCCCACTCGTCACATACCCCCATCGCCCCTCGCAGGCCAGTGCTGTCGTCACTCCTCCTTTTATCCTTCCGGAGCTCCTCCGTGGGACTCGAGACCGGTGAGTGGCGCAGGTGTCGTGCATTAGCATTTACTCCACCGGCCTCGCTCCGTTCCCACGGCTCTCGGCCCCGCCCCTTTCGTCACAAGCATATATGGTTAATATTTGCCCTTTACCTTTGTTAGATCACATTTATGAATTAAAGTGTTACAACCTTGTGCGGGAACTCACACTTACATTCACACTTTCACAGACTCTCTCTCTCACACACACACACATACACATACTAATAGCAGGCCCAGACAGGAGGAGGACAGAGTGAAGGTACACAGGACCTAAAATTTCCACACTTTTATTAGCCCCGGGTCCAATGGACCCGAATATCCTGTATGTAATATAAATGTGTTGGGGGGGGTGGGGGGTGTACAGTGAGTGGTCATCGAAAATTTGTTCTGATAAATGTTCTTCACAGAAAATGAGCCAAGGCCAATGAGTCTGAGTTTGAAAAAAGAATTAATCATATCATTTTTCTTTTGATAAAAAATGAAAACGGTTCCCACAGACCCAAACACCATACAAGGGTTAATGAAAAGTTATTGTGTTATTTTTTTACCCTTTAAATAAAGAAATAACATATTTTTTAATTTTGTCAGCCAGTTGTTAACAGAAGACTGCTGTTAATATTCGGTGATACTGCATCAAATCTACAAAATAAGATCTGCTGCAGATATGCACATGTTTTGAAGATCTTATGGCCAAATTGCTTATATCCTCTGCAGTCTAATTACAGCATATTTTATTCATAAGGCTGACAAAAATACTACACTTCTGGATTTCTTGCTTTATTTGAAGTGCAAAAACGACTTGGCATGTTTTTCTTTCAAAAACAGAAAAATCCTTTCAAATCTTTTGTGAAAAATGTATAGAAATTAATTTTAGTTCCCTATCTGTCGGTCACTATGAGTTATGTCGTGACGACATTAGGGGTCTAACTTGGGGGCCCAATCATCTCTGGGTTTAAGAGAAAACACCAATTAAAATTGGCTAGTGGATTTTGCATGCTGAGCCACTTCCCGTGCACATGGGAATATAAGGCGACAGCGCGCATCCACTCATTAGATTTTTGCTTCGGAGCCGAGTAGTCTGTCAATCATTTACTACAAAGCCATTCATCTTTGTGTTGCGGAGGCTGTTCCTGGTTGGTGTTACGGCGCGTTACAGCGGTGTCCCTGTCAGCAGCGATTCCCCTGGGCACTTCAGCTAAAAGAGCAGTTTCCTCTAAAAGAGCAAATCACGGACGATTCCCGTCTTTTTCAAGATGCCGTTTCATCCGTGTCCTTCTGGATGCGATTCCTGTCCTCTGTCGACGGCCACGATCGCTGTCTTCAGTGTCTGGGCCTTCAGCACGCTGAAGCGTCGCTCGTGGATGAGTCATGCGTCTGTGGGCGTATGACCATGGCATCGCCTGCATTCCCCAGGTGGTGGGAGCGATTGCGGTGCACCTGTGCCCGCAAAACACTGCCACTTGGAGGAATCGTCCACGTCTCCCGTCCAAAGCCTGTAAACTGCCAAAGCTTACAGTGCTTACAGGGCCAAGCTGCCTCTGCCCTGCATGCCATGGCGATCCTGCAGGTGGATCGTGCTCACTTCCATCAAGGGGACCTCCAAGTGTTTTCGGTAAGTGAAGAGTGCCTTGTGTTCAGGCCGGCATACTCTCACGTTGTCCTGAGACCCCGGCTTGGATACGTGCCCAAGGCCACGCCCCCTGGGGGCGAGCTGCAGGCTGGGCGACAACTAACACCTTCGCAAGGTTTTACAACCTTCGGGTAGAGCCGGTTTCTTCCCGTGTGTTGGGTAACAGGTAATTGGCGGGAAGAACTGGCTCGGTGTCACGCTTGCTGCGCCATTCCCCCTCACACGGGGATGCGAGCGCCTTTCTTCTCCCAGTAGAGTTCCCCGGTTGGCGAACCCTGGTCGAGCATCCTCCAGCACCCCCGTCAGTCAGACTTGGCGGAGCAGTCTGACGCCAGGCCCAGTGCTGGTGTTAGCATGACCGGAGTCCCGGTTAGCCCCTGTACTGGACTAGGTGTCCATATGGCTTGATTCCCTACGGGTAATCCCATATGTGTATTCTTCCACGGTAAGGTTTACCTCTCTGTAAACCTGTGTCTTCCCTTGACAGACCTGCTCTGTCAGTCTCTTCTGGCAGTTGTTCCATCCCTACTCTAAGGTAGGACCTGCCTCAGAGACCCATTCCATATGTAGTACTGCCCCCTGGGTCAGTCCATATCAGTATCTCCACATCCATGTCACCTCCCTCGAGCTGAGTGGATGCCTTATATACCCATGTGCACGGGGAGTGGCTCAGCGTGCAAAATCCACTAGCCAATTTTCACTGCCGTTTTCTCTTAAACTCAGAGATGATTGGGCTCCCAAGTTAGACCCCTAGTGTCGTCATGACATAACGTCTCCGTTCCCTCCATCAGGGAATGAGGGTTACGTACAGTATGTAATCGAGGCATTATTTTCCACATAGAAATGGATAATGAATTTTGGTATGAGGGTGTCAACGTGGTTTCAAGATGATTTCATGTCAAAAAGACCCTGTTTTAAGGATATACATTTCAGATATATGGTTTCATCCAATAACATGCTTTCGCTTAAATATTGCATGTAGTGAATGTCTCTAGCAAAGCATTGATACAATAATGTATTTGTACAGCAGCAGTGATATCGCCTTCTCTCCCTCTGCGGCCCAGACCTTTTAGTGTAGCTCTCCAATAGCACTGGAGTTTGATGGGTTTATGGCATGTATTTAAAGCTCTTCTCTCATGGGCCATACAGCCACACCATCTCCAATGATACATTAAACTCATTACAGCATTTCTGAGATTTTCTCTTTTAAAAGCAGTGATGAAATTGCTTACCATTAAAAACAAACGAAGATCCCTTAAAAATATGGTAACAACAGAAACCCTCCGTTGCAAACCTCATACTGACAGAAAGAAGTGCATAGGATCCCAGAGAATTAGACATAGACACTTAAGCTGTATGATTTACTGTCACCATTAACTGTGCTCCAATAAAAACCTCAATCCCTTAGAAAGCACTGTTATACTGCCATATTTACAGCCGTTATACATGCTTGTAGCAGAGTCGGCGACATTCAGCACTTAAACATTCCAGTTCAGCTCTAGAATTTCAATTGAGGTAGCAAAGAGGATGCAGAATCTAATTTAATATTAGAATTTATTAGATATTAGATGATACCTCATATTAATTAGATGACATTAGATGATATTAATATTCTGTGTTGTTAATGCCACCTATAGAAATTTGTATTCAATTTATTTTACTATCTTTAATAAATTACTATTTATTTTTTGGCCCATGATGAAGAAAAGTGTTATTTTAGTTTTTTTTTTTTAAATAGTATTTACAAAAATGTTGAATTAACTTTTATTTAATATTTTCAGTTTTCATTTAAATTTTAGTAATTTTGTTATGTGCTTTTGTCATTTTTATTAGTTTTTTTAGCTTTAAATATTTATTTTAATGTATATTTATTTCAGTTTTATATTTCTTTTCAGTAATTTTAGTACTTTAACTTATTTTTATTGCTTATTTTCATAAGCCTTTTTAAATTTTTCATCTAATATGCATATTTTATTTTATTTCAGCTTTTTTTTTTATTAACAAAATGGTTTTACTTTTAGTTAACAGAAACAACACTGATAAAGACCAACACTTCATTTCCAGAATCATTTAATTGACCCGAAAAAATGTCAAAACTGAGTCAAACATTAAAATAAATAAGTATATACATACATACATACGTAATCAACAGAATGTTTGGATTTTTGGACTGCTTTTGATCTGTTATGTTAATTGTTTAGACTGTATAGAACTTGGCTTAGAGAAATGTGCAATAAAAAATGAAAAACAAGTCCAGAAAGTGAAGCGTCTCAGCATTAAGACTCTAAATGTGGGCCTTTTAGACTGTTTGTGTGAGGCATTGGGCGTCTGGTGCTGTTTAACCAGGGTGGTATGTATACAGACACAGAGCTCCCAGAGGATAATGGGTAATGCTGCCCTGTTAGTTTGTTCCCACAGTGCCCTGTTTTGTGCGTGCAGAGACCCAGTTCACCGCATTCGCCCCGTTAATGTTTACTTCACTTTCTTTCACTCAGCCAGAGAGTATTTACCATCCACCATTATTTCCATGTCGCTTAGGTCTACATGCCGCAGGCCATCCCGGTTTTCGTCACTGACTCGTCACCCGTTTGGGATGTGTTTACTTTTTGCCTTACCAGAAATGCTGTCCTGTTTTGTTTGTCTCGGATGATTGTTGATCTAGCTTTGATCTCACATCAACGCAGGGTGAAAAAACGGGACCAGTCGGGTTTATGAATGTTAAAAAACAACGCAAGATCCCTCACATCCAACCTCCTACCATCAACCCACCGAGTTCCCCTCACGGACAAACTCTTCCTGTAACAGCGCATGTCCCACCCAGCTATTGCCATCTGAGACACCACTTTCCAGACCCTAAACATCTGTCAGATTTCAAGCGTCGTACAGCAAACTGAGCATCCAACATCTACTCCAGAAGCAGAATTCAAAGACCAGTTCTCATCCACTTCTCAACACCTCGGACAGACTTTTTCCAAAAATCCTGCCTGACCTCCACCACATCAAAGACATTCCATGACGGACTGAACCATGTTTTCTAAAACAGTGGCTAAAGAGCAACTTTTTATCTCAAATTCATACGGTATTTTTGGGGTGGATTCCAAAGGGATGGTTCACATAATAACAACTGGGCGGTGGGAATTTTCTAAAGTGTCAATTTGTTGTCGTTTAATTTTTTACACAAAATACTGTTCTTTTTAGCAGCATCATATGACCCCTTTAATTTAATATTTTTTGTTGTTGTTGCAATTGGTTGATTATCTGTCACAATCTGAAGAATCACAATCTGAAACACTTAAAGGGGATGTTCACCCAAAATTCAAATTCATCATTTAGTGATGCAAAGCTATATCTTAGCATTTTCTTTTCTCGATGGAACAAAAAATTTGAAGTTTAGCAGAATATTCACGCTGCTCTTTTCCATTCTTTTTCAAGAAATTTGAAGACTTAAATTTAGGGAAAGTTCACCCAAAATTTAAAAATCTGTCATCATTTACTGATATGTGATATACTGATATATGTCGTTCCAAACCAGTATGACTTACTTTTTGATAGATATTTTGAAAAGACATTTTTTGATAATCAGTAGTCACCAAAACTGTTTGATTACCGACATTCTTCAAAATATCTTCTTTTGCGTTCCATGCGTCATACAGGTTTGTAATGACATGGTGGTGAGAAATTGAGGATTTTATTTTATATTTATTTTTTGGTGAACTATCCCTTTAAGTTGCTGTCATTCTCTAATTTCTTTTCTGGCCACTTGCATTCAAATTTGGCAGGTTTAAAGTCAATGTTTGAACATGCAAATAACATTTAAGTATTGCTGAGGAGGGGAAAATGTCAGTGATTACATTTCAATTGTTCCTTACACAAAACTATCATATGACTATATAGGATTTAGGTTTATGGTGCATGAGGCACATGACTGCTTTTTTCCACACTTTTATGGTGTTCATTTTTTGGAACTAAACAGTCCCGGGCCCCTTTCGCTTTCATTGTATGGAAAAGAGCAGCCATGAACATTCTGCTAAACATCTGAATTCCTCAGAAGAAAGAAAAGTTTGGAAAGTACATGGAGAATAAATGACAGGATTTTCATTTTTGGGTGAACTGTTCCCAATCCAGAATACATCATGTTGTAAAGTCCCATATTTTATGTTCCTCTTAAATGTGAAAGTATTATTTTGTTCTCATGTGATGTAAAATAATGTGTTATTTTGATTCAGAATGCTGGAGCAATTTCAGATGTTCTCTCGTGTTTTAAAGTTACATTACTTGGCATATTTGGTGAAGGCTTGAATAATTTTTGTTTTGTTTTGTTGGTAATGTTGTCCTGTGTCATCGTGGATTGGGGGTCCAATGAAGATGGGGTGAAACTACACTCTATGATATTTCTATTTATTTTCATCAGTTTTGTTTCTCGTTTGTGTGTGTACTTTGCATTTTAGATGCCCTGCTCTCTTAAATTCAGCTTTGATGTTTTGTATTAGATCCAGAATCCCAAACACCAGCTCCCGCCAGTTTTTAAATGGGATTTGCAGGGATAACTCTGCTCATTTTCAGTATATTTCTACTTTTCTACTAGAGGGGGCAGTATGTTCTTACCCATGAGGTCTATAGCAGATCTGCAAAGCCTTCAAAACGAGCATCCACACACAACCTGAAGTGGTTTTAGATGAATTGGAATCGATTAGCCATGAACGGAGCTAATTAGCAATTATGGTAATTAATTGTGAAAGCAATCAGACGGATTCTACAGCAAATTAAAATGAGTCTCAGTCATTCATTGAGACATTCAAATGACTTTAAAGGTCAAGACTGACAATTCAGGTGCGGTAATTCAATTCTAGAAAATCAAAGTGGGAAATTGAGGATTTTATATTGTGCATCAACACTGCCGATGGCGTAAAGCGTACTGCCCCACGTCAAACTGACGAGTCCAGCGCGTCCTGTTTTTAAATGTCTATTTTACAATGTTAAGCTTTTATAATAGTTCAAATAGTATCCTGTACAGAGACCGAGGTGTTGTAGTTCGTTCAGTATGTTGTTTTCTTCATTGTGGCACTCCTTTCCTATGCTAGTCTGGGGTGAGGAAAAGAAAAGAATCGTACGTTTTTCCTCAGAGGTTCTTTTTCTTCTCCTCGCACCCCTCTTTCTTTTGTCATCACTGAAAAAATGTACAATATAGCACCATGCACTGAATAAACTCCAACTTAGACACATTCTTCACACTGTTTCATGAGTGTTTGTTATTCACGACTTTCTTAATACACGTTGTCTTATGAGTGTTTACTTTGTGCATGTTATTACATTCGTAATGTTTGATTAAAATAGCCAACACCCATTTTACACAATCCAGTCAATTCCCAACAGATAAAAAGTTCCCCGTTAACACCCTGTTTCACGGAAACAAGTCATATTACAGAAGTAAAATGGGATGTAAATGTGATCTACCTCATGTAAATTTGATGTCATGGTTCTCAGTTGCAGACTCCTGATAACGGTTTAATAATTTTTGGTAGTTTTTAAAGAAAAAACTCAACATAGTAACCTAGAAATGACCCAGAAATGTTTTCTGCATTGAGCTGCTGCTCTGTCATGCAGGCGCTCACATGTGTGTGAAACAGGCCTAGCTCTCCTCAAATGAGCGCTGCATTTTTATCACAGGTTGTGCTTTATTACCAGTGTTTAGCTTGATGAAAGCAGGCTGCAGTTAATGACTTTGATTGCAGTGGATTCGCTCATAACCCTGGAGACGGGCTGAGATGAGCTTCCACAGGTGGTGTGAACACAGAACGACACTACAGAGTCCAGAATAAAACAGGATTTACCAGCAAGGTCATAGAGAAAATTGGAAGAAAAAAAATTCAGCTGGAAATCACAGTGGTCTGCTGTTAAAACAGAGAAATATTGCAGATTTTCTTGTCTTTGCTTCATACTTGCATCATGCATATATGTTTCAGTTTAGTTGCCTAAAAATGGACGACACGACTGATGGGGCTGTCGAATAAATTCATTACAATGCATTTAGGGTTCTTACTGGCCAAAACATTATATTTAGATTTTTTTGTACCTAAGACTATGACATAACATCATTTATATCAGGGTCAGACTAAAATTCATACAGTAGGCTAGTTTCTGATTACTTTGTTTTATTCATATTTGGAGCTTGGAGGGTGTTAATTTTGCACCCTATCCCAATTCACGTTCTATTTATTTAACATGTAAGATTGGATGTAGTGCATACCAAATCATAGTATGCTGAAAATAGCATGACAAGGCATAAAGCAATAAGGATAGAAATATGTAAAACTGCATTTCCCATCAAGCACAAGGAAGATAAAATGAAAATAATACATCATTTACACACCTAATGTGGATAATTTACTTTTTATTTTGTCTTCATTTAATCATGTCTTCGTTGGGAAGTCAAAATGAGAGAAAGAATTAGAAAATTACTCTTTTTTTTCCCCCAAAATAAATCATTAGAACTTACTGTTAGCGATGGTTTTGCTATTAGGATTTTGCTTGTAAGTAAAGGCAAAGTCCCAAAACTCGTCAACCAAGCTTACTCAAAAGTAGCCTAGTGGAGTACAAAAACTGTCAGAAAAGTGAAAATGCTTCTATTTTTTTGAATTGCAAATGATTTTATATGTATTAAAAAAGACCTGAAAAATGAACATGAATTCCTTTGTACTTGGTTTGTCCCTCTTTTGCTTTAATGACAGAAGAATGGACTCCACAAGTTGGTACAAAGACATTCACATGGTCAG
This sequence comes from Sinocyclocheilus rhinocerous, assembly GCF_001515625.1. Taxonomy (NCBI): domain Eukaryota; kingdom Metazoa; phylum Chordata; class Actinopteri; order Cypriniformes; family Cyprinidae; genus Sinocyclocheilus; species Sinocyclocheilus rhinocerous. The sequence goes on along the minus strand of NW_015641438.1, from coordinate 686,511 downwards.
TGTCACATTTGATTATTGAACTACAAATAGTGCAGATTCTTTCTTTGTGAAGTGCATATTATAAATGCTAATTAGAACACAACTTTAATGTCCCATGTTCTTTGATAGCTGCTTATTCCACTTGAGATATCATATAAAGATGTTCTGATCATGTCAGCCGGAGCGTCTTGTTGTCTTCAGTCTGTCAGAAGGGATCAGGGAGGAATATTGTAAATTATGTGAAAAATAATGCATTTTTTAAAAAACGAAGCATTAACACATGTTAGACTGCACCCCATAAACACAATCAAGCCTAGAAAAAAAACAGTGAACCACCCCTTTAAAATGTAGTTCCAACCCGATCTCATGAGATCATACGAACAATCATAAGAAACATATGATTTGTAGAAAAAAGCATGAAGCTCCACCTATAAACCTAACTGTCAGTGGGGCGTAGGCAGATCGTACAAAAACGTATGAATGAGATCATACAAAGTCATACAAATAGTTATGAATTGCAGTGAGATTGTGTTTTGTAATTTTTTTCCTACAATCAGTCTGACACCAGATACATACTTTACACAAGACTGTACGGGGGCAGTTGTGGCCTAATGGTTTAACGTCTGTCTTGTAACCTGAAGGTTGCGGGTTTCGAGTCTCAGGTCCGGCAGGGATTGTAGGTGGGGCGAGTGAATGACCAGCGCTCTCTCCCACCTTCAATACCACGACTGAGGTGAAACCCTTGAACAAGACACTGAACCCCCAACTGCTCCCTGGGTGCCACTGCAAAAATGGCTGCCCACTGCTCCGGGTGTGTGTGTGTGTGTGTGTGTGTGTGTGTGTGTGTGTGTTCATTACACACTGCTGTGTGTGTGCACTTGGATGGGTGAAATGCAGAGCACAAATTCACGTCATGTCACAGTTGATGTAAATATGTTTACATGACATTGTAAACATTTTCATGACAACGATGTACTAAAACAGGAATTTCCTTTTTGCGTTTTTACGTTTAAGTAAAGATGCAATGTTGTTCACATGGATCCGCGAAAACAACGTATTATTCATTCCAGGCCAGTACTGTAGATGGTGAAGTCACTTTGTAAAGAAACACTACATGTCTGCGCACATACATATTCCTGTAGACTGAACACTCAATATACATGTACATGACGTTACAGTTTTCACAAGTTTGCGTTTTCGTAGTTTACATGGACATCTTCACACACAGACGAAGCTCACTAGAGAAGTGTGACATAATATACCTCTGTAAATAAATACAGTTTAAATTCACATCTCGCGTACTTTAATGCCCTTTGAATGGGACCTATACATTCTCTTCGAACTGGAATCATAGCAGAATATCCTGTGATGTCCACTTCACAGGGCACTTACGGTCAAATAGAACAAACATCTGAAGTGATAAGAGATAGATACAAAATGTGGAGAGCGGGGGGTCGTGAGGACTTGAATTGAGAACCACTGATTTAGGATACATTTAACTGAGCAGGGGAAATCCATTGAAGTTTACCTCACTTCGGAACATTTATTCATGGATTTGCGCTACACCACGGCCTGCAGCATCTTCACACACAGACCAAACTCACTAGAGAAGTGTGACATAATATACCTCTGTAAATAAATACAGTTTAAATTCACATCTCGCGTACTTTAATGCCCTTTGAATGGGACCTATACATTCTCTTCGAACTGGAATCATAGCAGAATATCCTGTGATGTCCACTTCACAGGGCACTTACGGTCAAATAGAACAAACATCTGAAGTGATAAGAGATAGATACAAAATGTGGAGAGCGGGGGGTCGTGAGGACTTGAATTGAGAACCACTGATTTAGGATACATTTACATGACAACAATGTACTAAAAACATACAGCATTTTGCCTTGTCATTTGTGAAAAGTTTTGCGTATAAATGACATCAATGTCAAAACGATCCCTGTTCACACAGATCTGTGAAAACTTCTAAAAATGCTGTGTTATTACATATTCCTACTGAACAAATAATATGCATGTGCATAATGTCACCGTTTTCACAAATGCACTGTTTTTGTAGTTTGCAAGGAGGCGGTAACGGTATCGTTTTCAAAAATTTGAACCCCGTTTTCAGTTTGTGTTTTCAGGCCCCCAAAACGCCAATGTTGTTTAAATGAACAGCCAAAACACATAAGAAGTTTTCCAATTTTAGTTGAAAACAATATTGTGAAAACGCCCCCTTAACCAAAACTTTGAAAACATGAAGTAATTCATACTTCGCATGAATTACTGGGGCGATACCACACCCTAGTATTCAACAGGGCAGTGGATTAAAGGGTTTGGGACTCTAAAAACGGCTTACTCTCAGAGTAGGTACGACATTTGATGAACTTCAAGAAATGAAGAAAGTATATTTTGTAAGGTATGCATATTGGCAAATTTGGCATATTTAAACTTTCAAGTAGTCCTGCGGCAGCAGAGCAACTGCCATTGAGATGAACGGGAATGCAACATGAATGCTACATGGAATTGTAATTGTCTTCATGAGACTAAACATCTGGGATGTCATGGCTGAAGTTTGGCTATTTGTACAGAGCTTGTTAGAGGAATTTCCAGCTGTTTTACACAGAATATTTGAAATGTTAGCATCATGTGTATCGCCCATGGGTGAAGTCCACTGGAGTGATTAATAATGTAATGAAATAATGTAAGCTTCCAGCGTGAGCCACAAAATGAGCTGTGAGGCCAGCATCACATGGTCTTACATTTATATTCATGAGTTCACTGAGTAAAATGATTATTATATATTAACAGCAGCTGGTTTGCCATATGCGGATCTGCCCAGTCGTGATATCCAAGGGTCCATGAGAGGAATTTAAAAAAGATATCTTCTTTTTTTCTGCTTTAACTTTAGGATCTTTCGCACTTAAATGGAAAGGGAGGCTGTTTTCTCACCCTAGTGTTTATTTTCCTAGAGTAAGCATGTGTTTGCTGAATTTTGCTGTTTTTGGACCTGGTTTTGGAACAGTCCAAGCAGGTCTACTATAACATGAAATCAACATTTCAACATGTGTTAGTGTCAAATTTTTAGGAGTTCTGACATATTTGTCTTTGTGAAAATAGTGGAGTGGGAGCTGGACGTTGATATTTCTCTATGCCGAAAAACAATATTTGAACAAACGTTCAACTGAAGTTCTGTCCTCTTTAAGGGTTTAACAGTCTTTAAATTGTTTTCTCCTGTCTTGGCATATTGTGATTTGGATCCTAAATACTGCAAGAAAAAAATCTGAGGCCAAAGGAACTTCTCCGTGCTAGATTTAAAACATCTTTTCTGTGAGAAATAATTCCAGAGCGACTATTCCGTCTTTACAGACTTTTCACTGTTGGTGAAAGGTTTTCATGATCTATCATCAAAATAGGTGTTGATTACAGGCATCATTGTGATGGTGGTATTTCTAAAAAAGAAAAAAAAGGTACTCCCGTTTTGGAAACTAAATAGCGTGCAAATTAAAATTGTAATGAAATGCTAACACAAGAGATTGGTTTTCTTATCGTCGTCATATTTAAACATTAACAGTTCTGTTTAGGGATGTTATGTGTTGTTTTCCTGCTCAATGAAGTCAGTCCTGCCCTACAGCTAGAGAACGGTGTGTGCTCAGCCAGCCTGCTTACATAAATACCACCGTTTGCTTAGGTTGAATTAAATTATTTATAATACAAATTTGAGTATGTTTGACTCTTAAAATAATTTTCTACTGAAAAGACTTTTGATTGATCTTTTGAAATAAAAGACCTTGATGTAACTGTAAGATTAAAGCTTCCTCCACAGTCCAGAATATATATACTGTATATATATATTGAAACTAAACTTCAAAAACTGGTGGAGTCTTAAAGGTACAGTAAAATTTAAATGATTCACTGATTCAATACAAAAAGGGTAGACAATTATGAACATATTGACTGTTTTAAGTGCAAAAAGGTATAACATTATAAGTAGACCTTAAAAATTAAAAATGTATGCCATGACCCTTTACACCAATTACTAAGAGAGAAACTCTGCATAAAGTCCTGACTGGACGAGAGGAGGAGCTGGGGATGGAGGTGGGTGATGAATAATGCTGCTGAATAATGACTGAAGGGACCTTATGAAGGGAATTATGATTGGTGTCGTGATCCTATAGGTAGACGTGGATCAGCTGAGTGTCAGCTGATGCGAGCTTGACTAACATGGCCTGCCAAAACTATCGCTACGCTCCATTTCTTAGGCTTGTAACAATAGACCAATTTAGAGTAGACGTCACAGTTACGTCACTTGCAGCTGCGCGCGCATAGTGGTTGCAGAAAAACACTGGGAACAAGTGGAGATAAATGGGTAAAATCCATGGAATTTAAAAAAATATATATTTTTGTGCCTTTTGATGTCAAGATCGGAATGCAAATGATTTTTATAGAATACTGTCGTCAAAGACGCCATTTGAAGCTAAACGCAGACGTTTAAATGGACATACTATGGATGAAAACTGTTACTCTACTTTTAAAGCATAAATTCGATTTAAACAATAGGTCTACATAATATTCACATATGCTGTTCATAGGGGACATATTGTATTAGCCCTACAGTTACAGCATGAAATATTATTTAAACCTTACTATTAAAAATATTATTTAAACCTTAACGTACTATTAACATTTTTATATAACATTTATTTATTTTATCTCACAATTCTGACTTTTTTCTCGCAAATGCAAGTTTATATCTCCTAATTCGGACTTTATAACTCGACTTAACTCAAAAATAGTGAGTTTGTCAAATCTGAGGGAAAAAAGCCAGAAGAGCCGAGGGGAAAAGAGAGAATGACGAGTTGTTTTTCCTTATTAGAATTGTGAGATATAATCTCGGAATTGCGAGAATAAAGTCAGAATTTTGAAATATAAAATCAAATTTACCTCTTTTTATTCTTTTATTCCGTGGCTCCATAGACTGAAGCTTGAAAACTGTCATTTTCTGCCTCCAGATAGGCTCCGCCCACAAAAAAACGTCATCCCTGTTTCGGCTCTGTAAGACTATCGCACTCTCTAACGTCAATTTCGTTGAATAACAGTGCTTATCGCTGGGTGACAAGCTCTTGTAATATGCGGAGAACATTTTGAAAATGACATCTAATCAATATAATTTATAATCTTTTTAAACCTAACTCTTTTTTTCCTTATCCGTGAAATTCTCTAGCCATAAAGGCTATCTCTCCCGGGTTTTCTGCAACCATGATGCGCGCGCATCCTGAATGTTTACAAACCTATAATTGGTCTATAGCTGAACTCTTTTAGTTTCATACAATGCAGGAGAAAAGAAGCTTAAACTCCAACACAAAGATCCATCTCATGATAGAGGGGCTCCTAAGAAAAATTTAAATTAAACTACTGATCTTGATTGCTGTTTTGACATGGTGTCTGCCTGCATGTTTTAGGCGTATTTGGTAATTCTCTGTAATGTATTTGCCCTGATTTTATCCGTTTTCCTGGGAAATGTATCTATTTTTATATTATTTTGTTTTAAGGAGTTAAAAATGGTTCTTATCAACCTTGACTGACATGGCAATAATATTCTATCACATTATTTTGGCAGTTAATATTTTGGACGTTATTTTGTTGGAGTGGGCAGATTTTGGTGAGCTTTTGGGCTGGAAATCGTCCATCCAATCTGGCAACACTGCACTAAACAGATGTGGGAAAGAAACAGAAGCCAGTGAACCATCAGAATGATTTTGAAATTGATATTTCAAGGTAAAAAAAAAAACGTACTTACAGTTGCTTTAAAATTAAAAGTTGAATCTTGTAATATTATTTAATGGACCTCAGATGACATTAAGTTGTATTTTTTATGGACTAACGTTTCCAAAGATAAATAAATACTATAACATATGTATTCCTCACTGTTGGTTAAAGGCAGCACTTAAACCCAAGAGCACAAGCACAACAGAGCTACCAGTACCCACAATTCTCAGTACATCATTTATCACTTTAACAAGTGCTGTTTCTGTATGATATTTTCTAAATCCAGATTGAAAGACTTCAAAAATCTCGTTTTCTGTCAAGAAATTGTACAGTTGCTGAAAGACCACCTTCTCTAATATTTTAGAGATAAATGACAGTTTAGAAACCGGTCTAAAATTTGATAAAATTGTAGGGTCTAAATTTGGCCGTTTGAGGAGTGGTTGGACAGAGGCCTGTTTCAAATGATCAGGTACAACTGCTGTTTCTAGGCATTTATTTGTAAATGCTAGAAGATTGGGCCCTATCAAATTTAAAAGGTGTTTGACAAGGCGAGGAGGAATTACATCAAGCGTGGAACCAGTGGGTTTCAGCTTATTTACAATTTCCTGCAACGACGAGAGATAAATTACTGTAAATTGATTAAAAACAGCATGACATACAGGAGGCACAGCTGGATCAGATATTACAGGCATAATATTCGATCTTATATCTCTTATCTTATTAACAAAAAATTGCAAAATGTTTTCACACATAATTTTTGACTCGCACTGATGGGGCATACTAGTAGCAGGATTCACTACAGCATTTATAGTTTTAAAAAGAGTTCTTGGATTATTACAATTTCTTTCGATGAGGTAAGCAAAGTATTTGGACTTTGCTGATCTCATAGCCCTTTGAAATTTAGAGAGAGCATCCCTTAGTAGTTCGTAGGAGACCTGTAGTTTATCTTTCTTCCATTTCCTTTCTGCTCTTCTACAGGTCCGTCTAATCTCCCGAACAGCCTCATTTACCCATGGCTCAGACTTAGGTTTTTGATATTTAACTTTCAAGGGAGCCACTTCATCTAAAATATTGGTGCAAGCAGTGTTAAACCAGCTAAGTTGTTCAGTTGCACTCAAATCCTGGATTTGCGCGTCGGAAACTCCGGCAAGCGCACTGAACGCTGCTGAAAAATCACCACCGGTTTTAGGTGTCAATATACGAGACCAACGCATAGGTTTAACAGTGCTAACCATATCTAATTTAAAAGGAATAGAGAACAAGATAGATTTATGGTCAGAAATACCAAAGTCGCCCAGTTCCAGATCTTCAATGGATACACCATGCGTTAACACAAGATCAAGTGTATGACCCCGTAAATGGGTAGGGCCTTTCACCCACTGAATCAAATCGAAAGAGTCAATAAGGCTAATGAATTCGTTAACAAATGAAGTTGCCGGACAACAAACATGGATGTTAAAATCTCCCAAAATTATCACTTTATCAAAATTCGATATGATGTCCCCAAGAAAATTTGCAAATTCATTAAGAAAGTCTTTGTGGGCTTTCGGAGGGCGATAAAGCACTGCGATCGCCACAGTAGTGTCCATTTCAAGTTTCAGCAGTTGTAATTCGAAACTGTTAAAACCATCCGTCATCAAGGTGTTACACTTAAAATTATCTTTAAAAATAGACAACAAGCCGCCTCCCCTACCTGATGTACGAGGGCAATTAAAGGACTTACACCCGGGTGGAAGGAGTTCAGAAAGCGAGCTCATGTCCCCAGTCATCAGCCAGGTTTCAGTGATGCATAGTATATCCAGACAGTGTGAGGCAAAAAAGTCATTCAAAATGAAAGTCTTATTACCCACCGATCTGGCATTTATCAGGGCAATTTTCAACTTCACAGGTTCATCGTTGACTTTTGGTGCACGACGAAGTGAACGTAGGTGTCGTAAATACACACCGCCGCGGCGAATACGGGGCGGCCGATACAGGAAAGGCTGAGCTGACAGATCCGATTGGACGGGAACATTCCACCCATACGATGGTTCCAGAGAACGCCCGCAAATATTCAAATTTCCAACAGTTTCTCAAATGGAAGATTGCAGCTCCCACTGAGCCCTCGAAATCAGTTTGAGTTTGGCGGCCACACCACCTCGCTTTCCGCGCCGCCTTCGACGTCTCCGCCCAGGTAGAGCAAGTGGCATACGGCGAAGATATGCAGGTATCGATGCAAGTAAGGGCGGGGGAGCATAATATGATCCTTGTTGGGTTCCGTTTTGGAGTTTAACTATATCTTTAATGTTCAAGAGTGCTTGTCGATCATACACAAACAATGATAAAGCTCCTTGACTTAAAACACAAATAAAACACATCATCATAAAAAAGCGCAGAGAAAAGTCAAATAATTGACGGCATGCCAAAGCCAGCGGCGCCATCTTGAACGTAACAAGACGTAACGTAATGTTAGTTAATGTATTAACTAACTGGGACCTTATTGTAATGTGTTACCATGGTAGGCCCTATTGGTAGGCTATAGCCTATGTTCCACTATGGAGTGGGACATTTTTTCATTTTAAGGCTTTAGTATTTAAAATTGTATTTACCTTTTATTTTCCTGCTATTCAGTTTGTAAGGTCAAGGAAAGGGAAGATTCAATTTCTCCCTCTTCTCGATGAAGGAATAACAGAATGTTTTATTGATGTGCTTATGAGTATATGCATGCCGTATGATTTATTTTGTTTGCTGACTCGATGACATGGAAGTGGCCCCTGGGTCTCAACAGCCAACAGAAACAATTCAACAGCCAGTAATGATCTACTCATCATATGCTGACAGACCCTCTCAAGAGATCAGGTGACTGTGTGCACACACACACACTCTAATTAGAGTGACTGATCATAAATACAGGAATGAAGCCATAGTGTAGAAGAAAGACTGAGACTTAATCCCAAAGGAGAAATTCAGGTGCAAAATTACCAATATCAAAGTCCATAAAAACCGCCCTGCACTTGCAGAAAATGCAGTCAGACTGGACATTACTACAAAAAGGCAATAGTACTATATTTTGACAGTCTGCATACTGTCGATACTACTCATAGAACTCCACAGCCAAATTGCATTTTTAATAAATGTTGTTTGAATAAAAAATAAAATTTTAATCAACTCATTTGGCATTTTTCTCAAATGTAATCAAGATGTTTAATTGTGCAATGAAAACACAACTGTTTTTGCTAGTGCAATACTCTACAAATCAAGCTACAGAAACTTATTTACAAAAGTAACATTTTATATGTATGCACTAATAAAGTACATGTTTGAGTGTAATGGGCATTGGCGTGCGAGATTTGCATCATGCACCCCGCCCCACAAAGGTGATATACAAGGAAGAGCGAGTGCAATCACAGATTCAGCTTTTCGCTTTGGAGCGGAGCATTTGTGCTCTAAAGCAATCGTCTTGAGAGTATGAAGTACGAGTGTCTGGAAGCTCTGTAAATGGTTTTGGTGTGACAGCGCGTCAGTGGTGGTCGTGATTGTTGGTGCATTTCCTGCTGCCGCTGCAGCTTTCTAAAAGAACCTTCTGCACGCTGCAGATTAGTGATGATCTGTCAGTTGTGCTGCGACCTCCCCTTGGGTGATTCAGCACCTGAAAAGAGCCATTTCACGAAAATAGTGACATGGGTGTGACATTGTGACGTATTTTTAAAGATTTCATTCCTCCCGTGTGTTTCTGGATGAGGTCATTTCATGGCTCCGTCTCACAGTCACGATCGCTGTCTCACATGCCTGGGCTTAAAGCACGCTGAGCTGGATGAGTCATGTTCCCACTGCGGGAAGATGACCATCGCAATGCTGTGGTCAAGACTCAAGTACCTCAAATGAGGTGGAGTCCCCTCTGCTATACCCCGATCTAGTTCTTTCTCATGGGGGAGGACTACTTCGGCAAATAGCCAGGGTGGCCTTAGGATAACAGTGAAGGCTCCCCCACCGAGTACGTCTCCATGGCCCCCTCACTTCTCTAGCACATCGCAAGCTGTGGAGCTTCCGGATGACAGTGCTAATCCTTCTCATGGGGGGCCTAGTGTCTCATTTGGGGCTCCGGCGGAGGACTGGATGTCAATTGCTGCATCAGAGGGTGAGTTAGAAACCTCTGGGGATGAAGACTCGGCTGCGTTGCCCTTTTCAGGGAAAGTAGCATTGACCGAGTTAGACCCAGAGCTGACAGTTATGCTTTCCCGGGCCACGGAGAGCGTCTGGGCTCATGTGGAAGCCTCCACCTTGGTCCCGGACGTTCAAGGCTGGATGACTGGTACCTGGGGGTGACACGTACTGGTCCGGACAGACAACATGACGGCATTTTGCACGACGTTGCATACATCAACTATCAAGGTGGTCTACGCTCCCGTTGCATGTCGCAACTCGCCTGCCATCTCCTCCTTTGGAGTCAGAAGTATCTGAGGTCGCTTCGTGCCATGCATGTCCCGGGCAAGCTCAATCGTGTAGCCAACGAGCTCTCACGACAGCCCCTACTCCCGGGGGAGTGGCGACTTCACCCTGAGATGATGCTGTGCTCAGTTTCAAATACATAAATTATGAGCCTTTATAGACATAGTGTTTCTTGCGTAAAGAAAACGCTGTACTTATTCAAACAACAAGATCTTTATTTACCCTTGCAGTTCAGCTGCTGTGGAACTTCAGTTCATTCGGTCAAGATAGAGGGGGTGGAGTTATGAGGTTTTACTGACAATTTGAGCGGATCCAACAAGATTTAGTCACAAGCTCTTTTTAATACCTTTCATTAGCGAAATATTTGTAAAGCAGAATAATGTACCACCATCACCAAAAAAAGGGCACTTCGGAGTGTAAGGGCAAAAAGGGCATGTGCTCTGCACAGGTTGAGCCCTACCTGTGCACGTGCCTGTTTCCACATAATACTTCCTACATGCAGGATTTGGTCTCCGTAGTGTTCTCTTACGGGGATACGCTTTTCCAGTGTTATCCAAATGTCTCACTGTACGGAACAGCAGTGGTGGACACTTCTCTTTCTAAGCCCTGTCCTGTCTTCCACCCCAGCAGGAGCGCGGGGATTCGCTGGCTTATACAGGGCACTGGAAGGGGCAGCAATAGTGGCGCTTTGGTAGGGATCCCAATTTGTCAGTCGTTCTGACATCCATTGGCTCTTTTTTTTACACTCGAAGATGGTTGGGCTCCCAGGCGAGATCCCAATTCGTCAGTTGTTCTGACATAAAAGTCTCCTCCTTTCAACATGCAAAAAACACTGAGATGTAAAATGTAAAAATTGTACGCACAATGGAAAAACTACAGTGGGTACATGTGAGTGTACACCATTCAGATGACTCTTTACAAAACACTAATCATTTATTAATATTAAAAACATTTTAAATTAGCACCAAACTACTGATTTTTTTCATAAATGATAGATTTTCTAAGATGGTGTCAATAATCTCACAAAACATACTTATTGTATGTTAAAATTGTGCATGTACTAATGTACTAACATTAAACCATGTCATATCAATTATACATGTAAATAAATCGAGTGAGTGTTGTTAGATTAGTTGCTGCCCAACACTGCTGGTGTCTCTTGTTTGTTTCATGAAAAAACTGTCCTTGTTCAATGTCAGTCACTCCTCACTGAGAGAGCCTGCAGCAGTAACGTAGGCAGAAGGCGCATGAGGAGACATTATACTGTCTGATGGCAACCGACAGCACTGTGCAGGAATAAACCAGTGCCTGGAGCTGCTAAATACTGTCTTACAAAGGCATTTTCAGCTTTAATTTAATAAAGCTTCAGAAATCAAGGAACAATACTGTATTCCTGTTCCAAAAATGTAGTGAACTGTCTACCTAGACAGTATTTTTAGGTACACTCTTGATATAAACATTTTTGGGTATAGCACAGTTTTGCTGCCTTATAAAATACAATGTTGCCTTATGAGGCGGCTGCCTATGTAGACATTAGAAAGCTCACTAGGTTTTGCAATAGAGCTCGACTATACGCATCTGAGTATGAAGAATATAGATTCCCAATTCTGTTACTGAACCTCACCTGTGTTTGACTCACACTGAACTCTGGAATCTGTTCAGTTTGGCTGGAATGATGAAGATGAGCAGAAATGCTCTCTCACTTCCTGCAGTCTGAGCCCTTGAGGCACTTCGCTCCATATTGAAGCTCGCATTTGAAATATCATTCAAGCGCTGCTGTTTATACAGTCTTTGTTTCTTTCTTTCTCTGAATTTCATGCACTTTAACCCTGTCAGGCACAGAATTACTTTGCAATTCCAAACATGCAGTTTTTTGTGCATAAATAGTAATACACAAAAAAATATGAACCTAAAATCCATGTATGTTTTGATTATGCAGGCTAGTGGTCAAGGGCCATTTTTGAAGTGGTTTCTTGGTTGGTGTATGCATGTTTTGTGCATTGATTAGCATAAAACTTCAATATGAAGTAGGAAACTGAAACATCTTTCAAATAGGTGTGGTAGACAGATATAGAATAGTTTGTCATGAACTCACTGTAAAAAGTGGTACCCTGCAATATGTAAATCCTTGCATGTGAATTGGTGTTTCCTTTATATGCACACTGTGCAAAACCACAATTTTCTCTTGTAAAATTGCAATACTTTAGAATTGTGTAATCAGTATGTTACATTCTCAGTATGTAACTTGCTACATTCAATAAAACTTGAAGGAATTTGTTCAAAAATCAATCTTATTCTAAGCTAAGCAGTTTTTACAGCCCCAGCAGTAAATGTGCACATAACTACCATATAACACACTCTCAATTTGTAATTATTTAACATTTTGGCAAATTGGTGGGTAATTATGAATTTACCCAATCTCATTTGTATGTTTTCATATTGTTTTACAATGACATTTGTTTAACGGTGGAAGTTCCTGCTTATTAAAAAAAATATATATAACAATAATAATAATACATTTATGTATAAATTTCATCATACAAAATCATACACAATTAGCATCTCATAAAATACATTTACTTTTTATCTTGAAAATTAATGATGTGTTCTACTGTTTCCTCTGCCTTAAACAACAACCACAACTTTGACAAAGTGAAAATATTCCTACTTCATACTAAAGGTGGTTTCTCCCAGTAATCGCATCTGAAATACTTTAAGTCTTGTTCACTTCCCTCTTCATTTCATCTGGTGTCACACTATCACTCTTGCTCAGTCGGGGTCAGTGGCTGCCGTTCATTACGGTGGTGATCTGTCCTCATTATCTTTGGCCACATGGCCTTCATGAGAATCCACTGTAGACCCAGTTGAGAGCTCACTGGTCACGTACAGACGTATCTTTCTTGTTTTTTCTCTCCACATTTTTTGATCGTTTTGAGGAAAAATTTGTATCTGAATTCAGAGGAATGGATTTAAAAATAGTAAAATGTGTAAAATTTTTATATGAATATGAAAATGTTTCTGTGGAGTTCTGCAGGTGTGGCCTGGCCATTTATTAGATGTCAAGTGTTTTCATTACATTTGATAACTTCAAATGCTTGAAATGTGAGGAGGCATTTTTGCTTATGCAATGCACTTAGGGAGTCTGAATGCTGAATGCAAAAGTCAGCTGATGTTTAAACTCTTTAAATGTGACTTTTGTGTCATGTAAAGATGTTTTGGTTCATGTTTTAGTTCCAGACGTTGTAATGAGGAGTGCTAGCTTTGCACCTGCAAACTCCAGTACTGTAAGATTCATAGTGCGTATCTCAAAGGCAGAAATATAAGAACAGACATATGAATTTCATCATTCATCTAACATGTAATTTCAGAACTTTTAACAGTAGCACAATGCCAATTATCTGATACGGCATAATTGCACTACATATCTTTTCTGAAGCATTATGAGCCTTAAGCTTTACCCTTTTACCTTTGGTTTTATCTGTGGTGTTTGTTAATGCAAGCATGACTGTTACAATTGTTGATACTTGGGACTCTCTAAAGATTAAACTTATTAAACTCATCTAGCACCGTTTGTGCTATGAACATGAATGTTAAATTCAATGATCCAGATAGTTGAGCACAACTGGGCTATTAATTTTTAAGTGATACCATATCAATTATTAATTGACTTTGATATCTAGTATATTGCTGTTGTCAATGCTTTATAAAAGCAAAAAAAAACAAAAAAAACACTCCAAGTTTTGTTGCACCACCTCCTAACGCAACATGATATTATAAGATTCCAGTGGCAAGCAATTTGTCTGTTCACACTAGACACAGGTACAAAACACGACAAAATCAATCACACATTACAGCCAATCAGAAGAGCATGTGGGCGGAGCTCTCACTGCAAGCACTCACAGCGAAATTGATAATAAATGAATCAAACTAGTAAAAATTCAACCATTTTAACTATTAAAACTACGACTGTCAAGCGAATAATGTTTTTTTAAATCGAATTAATTACACAATGTAGTGATTCATTCATCTAATTAATCGCACATCAAATTTAAAACCATTATTGTGTTAAATAAGAAAAGCTATTACAAACCGAAAGAAAGAAATACTTCATTTAATTCAACATAGAATTTATTACACATAAACTTTTAGGCTACAATGGCCTAACATAAACTGTGGAACATAAAAGAGGATAATTTGAGGAACTTTTTTTTTTTCATACAGTGTAAACCAAAACAGTTTGGTTACCAGCATTCTTCAAAATCTACACTTTTTCATAACTACAGAGTTCACAATTTAAATGTTCTTGTTTGCTTTAATTTATTTTCAAAATCTGAGGTATTATGGCTGTTAAAGTCACGCACAATGATATGTGAACTAAAATTAAAGGTAACACTTTAGGGACCAATTCTCACTATTAACTAGTTGCTTATTAGCATGCATATTACTAGCAAATGGCTGTTTATTAGTACTTATCAAGCACATATGAATGCCTTATTCTGCATGACCATATTTTAGATCCCTTAATCAACCCCAATACTAAACTTAACAGCTACCTTACTAACTATTAATAAGCAGCAAATTAGGAGTTTATTGAGGTAAAAGCCATAGTTAAAAGTGAGAATTGGTAAACACAGTTTGTATGTTGTTGTTCCCAGAAATAGAAACCATCCCCAAAATAGAATTCACTGCTGCATGTCTCAGTCACAGCTGATTAGGCCAAAAACTCTTGATTAACATGCAAAATATTACACGTATCGCATGTCACAGCCTTGCATTGCATCTGATTAGGATATATCATGTTTAAGGTTATTTTAGATTCTTTATTTTCCAGCATGCTCAAACAACAGCCAATAACTGTAAAGTCGGGTCTTTACTGGCTTATTCCTTTATCATAACCTCTTTATAACAATGTAATAGAGCTGTGACGAACATCCAGCATTGCTGAAGGACACACAGGCATTCAGGAGTCATTCACACGATGTTGTGTGTGCTTGTGGTCTGGTTAAGGTTATGCAGTAGTGAGCAAGTGAGCGTCATTACTCAATAGGCTCAGTGTGTCTTGATCTGCTTCAGTGCCTCTCTGCCTTTAAGGTGACCTCTCCTAAAGCAACACTGACTCCTGGCACATAAAGATGACGTCATAGACCTCGCCGCTTCAATCCCATGTGTGTCATTAACCTCTCTCCAGACATGCGTCTTCTAATATACTGTATTTTTCTACAGTATTACAGGAGCGGAATAACATTGAGGTGCAACTGTGGCCTGTGGGTAGAAGTGTGCTGAGGCTGCCAGCATTGTTTCCAGGTTTGATAGATCACCACCATTAACAGTGGTGTAACTGCACTGTGACATTGCAAAGTCACGATTACAGTTGAGTGTAGTCATTTACTGGATTCAGCTGCACATGAACACTCTTAAAAATAAAGGCTTTTAATTGGCTCGATGGTTCCATAAAGAACCTTTAACACCCATGGAAACTTTCAATTGCACTAAAGGTTCTTTATAGCAGAAAACATTCTTCAGATTATTAAAATCATCTTTAGACTAAGAAGAAAAAATGGTTCACTTAAAGGTTCTTTGAGGAACCAAAAATGGTTCTTCTATGGCATCACTGCAACAAAACAAAAAAATTTGCAGCCTGTAATTTGTTGCACTGGCATTAACTCTTTCCCCGCGATTGACGGAATTATCCAGCTTTTCCGTTTCAATGTTATACATTAGGAGGCGCTATTACACATCTTCTGAACGAGTACTGAACGCCTGGATCAAACACGGCGAAGAAGCAGAAACAAGCGATTGCTTGCAGATGCATATGTAAAATAATGCGATCATCAAACATTTAACAGCATAAAAATCAAAACGGCCTAACGTTACCGGATGAAATGTCGACCCAGGAAGTGTTTAGGACTGTGAAGCTTTAGAGGTGTTGACGTAAGTGATCTACTCCATCTATGTTTTGATCATCAATCTGATCCTGATCCAGACATAGTCTTTGACAAAAATGCCATTTTTGTTTTCCATAGTGTTGCTTTTTTATGAAACTTAAAAATGTTGATATAAATGAATGCATGAAGCTAAAATAAAATCTATCTATCATGTGACGAGAAAAAAACAAACAAAAAACAACAGCAAAAAAAACCTCATAATTGTATTAGATTAATTAGTAGCACTGTTCGATTTAACAATGAACAACATTCTTTACAACACTTATTAATCTAGGTGTGTAGTTGTCATAAAAAAATGAAAGAAAAAGTAAGAACTGATCGCTTTTTTGTGGTGTATTCAAGACCTCAAATGCTTCTGGTTTTGGCATCCAGATGTTCACAAACACACGCTGAAAGATTTAAAAGATTCCTCTTGGTGATGGTTCCCATGAAGCACCACTCTGCTAGTTTGTATTCACAGCAACACAAGTTCTCTGCCAGTCACACACTATCCTGTGTGTACATGTGGGTGTGTTTGTGTGACGTCTGTGACCCAGATGCTCCCTAAACCGTCCTGTCGCATCTGTTGCTAAAGACATCCAGATATGTGCTCTCACCATGCTCAATACCCAGAAAGCTGGGCAGGAAAACCAGCCAAGCCCAGAAAGTCTGTGAAGCCTCATGTTTCAGACTCTATTTTCGGAGTGTGTTTATGGAATTATGACTGTGTGTTGAGTTTTGTTTATGAGTATTTGTTTGGGTTTCGTCTGATTTTTCTTAGGTCTTTCTCTAGATGTTGGAGCATTCATATGCGTATATGTGTGTATGTGCGTATGCATCTCACCCCCTCCCGGCGCAGTTCCGCTGTGTTTCCTGTACACATTGGCAGTGTTCTGCAGCAGATTGTTAGTATTATCATCCACGCAGACCTTCGCCAACAGTAGTGGCATTTATTTTTATCTCAGCTCTCTCTCCTTCATCTCATTCCAGTACATTTTTCTGCTTTGTATGCTATTCCGTTTCTTACTGATTGCATCATGCGGCTACAACTTACAGAGTAGTGGGTGAACAGTTGAACGGTTTCCTGAACAGTTGCGCCAATTTTCTGCATGGTTTTCAGTGCAAAGACTGGCATCTCATTCACTAACCGCTAGCAATTCAATGCTGGAATAGGGCTGAGCCATGAGTATTGAAATAACATCATTGTCATTTTTGTCAAAACAAACACTAATTTCTATGTAAAATAGGCATTATAGACAGCATTTTTATTATTATTATTTTATTTAAATGTTTCTGTAGATGTGTCTGTAAATTTTGGCAGCAGTAATTCATCAAATGATAATCAGCTGAGAAAAGCATTACAAACAGGCATATATCCAGATCAAGCGGCAACCTCCCGCTCTTTCTCGTGAAGCCAACACGGAAGTGACTTAAACTGTAATTCATCAACAGGCCGCTAGAGGCTGGCTGCAAAAGGGAGTCAATCCCATAGACTCCACATGTTAAAATGCCCAACTTTACAGCAGAAAAAACGTGTTTACAGCCTGGTTCAAAAAATTATTTTGGTCTATATAGCTAATTTTGCCCTTCATGACAACTGTGAGGGGGGTGAATTTTTTTATAACTCATCCGTTT
>NW_015641438.1:650922-668592 GCF_001515625.1 Sinocyclocheilus rhinocerous | reverse complement strand
AGCATGTTTCTTAAATATCTGCAAACATATTATGGTATTTTTATGCTTTAGTAGTCAAAAACTTACATACAGCACCTTTAAGCCTTAAAGTTCTGCATAATTAAGGGCGTGGCTACTTGAGTGACTGCCGCTGCTGTCACCTGTCGAGCTAGGTGGGCGTGGTTTCAGCAACCAGCTCCCGCCTCTTTGCTCATTTTCGATTATCCGGAAGTGACGCTCGGTGACGTCCTGCCAAGATGGCGACGGCCGGCTCCGCCTACTTTGAGCTTCAAAAACGCTCTTCAGGAATCTACGGGTGACGTCACGAACACTACGTCCATGTTTTTATACAGTCTATGATCCAGATGCGCTCTGCAGTCAAGTGCACTTTCAAATTTTAATAAGTCAATTAGGGTGTCTACTGTAGATTGCGGTGGTGGAACAAATATTCCCAGTTAAGTATGCCCAAAATGAGTGTAGTCATTAATACGGAAAATCTGGTTCTAGCACATGTACATTTTGCATACACATGCATAGACACAGAAACATACATTATTAACGCATTGACAGCAAAACATAAGTATTTTGCATACAGTACACTCAGAAAAAAAAGGTACAAAAGCTGTCACTGGGGCGGTACCTTTTCAAAAGTACTAACATGTCCACTTTAGGTACTAATATGTACTTTTAAAGTGCCAATATGAACTCTTTAGGTACAAAGGTGTGTCTTTTGAAAGGGTACAGCCCCAGTGACAGCTTTTGTACCTTTTTTTCTGAGAGTGTATAAACAACTTTTGGAGAATTTGTGAATCCTTTTAGGTATTAAATTTGTGGAATTAATAGGTTGATTATTTTGTATTTAATCAGTGAAATTAGTTAAATACATGAAATGCCTTTACATTTATATAATTTTAACATTACCTTTTCATTCTGTTCTGTGATTTCTGTTGAAGAAGAAGACGAAGAAGCAGAAACAAGCGATTGCCCATGTAAGCAGATTCATGTGTAAAATAATGCGATCATCAAGCCTTAAATAGCATATCAAATCTGCCTAACGTTACCGAATGAAATGTCGACTCAGGAAGTGGTTTAGGACTGTTAAGCTTTAGCAGTGGTGTAAAGTAGTTGAGTAAATGTAAATAGTTACTGTACTTGAGTCTTTTTTTGACTACTGAGTATCAAAGGTATTAGCAACCTTTACTCTTTACTTCACTGCAACTTGCCAACAAGGCTTCTTTATGTGAATGCGAGTGCAATAGCAGGTAGTTGTGAATCGCTGGTGTTTTATACAAGACGAAGACATGAATGCTGCCAGCAATGAGGCCAAAACCAGCACGTCTAATGCAAGAAGCCTTTGACTTTTTAATTTTACATAACATTCATTTACGTATTTATCCGTCATATTGAAGAGAACTTTTTGAAAGATATTGGTTTACTTGGCCTTTTTGAGCACTTGTGCATCACTGAGACTTGAGTGTCTGTAGACGTTTAAAGCGGTCATATGATGCGATTTCAATTTTTCCTTTCTCTTTGGAGTGTTACAAGCTCTTGGTGCATAAAGAAGATCTGTAAAGTTGCAAAGACTAAAGTCTCAAATCCAAAGAGATATTCTTTATAAAAGTTAAGAGTCAACCACGCCTACCTAAAACGGCTCGTTCTGACACGCCCCCACATATCTACCTCACTATGTGGGAAGATTTGCATAACGCCGCCCAAATGTTCACGCAAAGAAAGAAGGCGTAACTTTTATTCTCACTGTAGTATTGTTGCTGCTGCCGCCATGTCGTGAATACGCTGTGTGCTTTGTTGTGAAAGCGAATCTACTTTGTTTGGTCTTCCAAAAGAGGACAATATCCGCTTCGTCATGCCTAGAGCTGATCTGTGCTGGTCTCTGAGGGAATACATCAACTTAGTGCTGTGGATCACCGGATCGGCTTTCACCGTGGACGAAGCGGAGTCCAGCCCCGGGGTCGTCACATGTGGCTGCCGCTCCTTCGTCGAATCCCCCGGGCGCGCCGTTCTCGACCCCACCGCCTCTGCTCACTCTAGCCTGGCTTCCGCTCACGCTAGGCCGCCGTGTTTTTCGTTGTGAAAGCGAAACTACTTTGTTTGGCCTGCCAAAAGAGGACACGACTAGAAATCAGTGGTTAAGTTGTATTTACAACACTGTTCCAGAACAGTTCAACCCAAATATCCAGATGTGTGCAGCACATTTTATGGAGGACTGTTTACTGATCCTGGGAGAGTAACGTTAGACTAAAATGCCGGCAGTTCTGACTCACGTAAGTACGTTTTCTTTTATCATTTGCCACTGATGATTCAAACGCGAGTTTTGGGCAGTGTAGAATAGCACTTGTTGTTTGTCATTTCTCTGATCACAAATGCAGACAGAGTTTTATGTTTACGCGGCGCGATGCAATGCAACGCAACGCGTAAAAAGACAGTATAAATCATTATAATCAGTAATTATGTCCCCACTGGATGCAACAAATGCCTCGTTTGTAATGGGTTTTAATGTTTATGTCTCGTCGCTCCGGCCGGACACGGCATCAACAGTATGGTGAGGGGCGTAACATTTCCGTCTCACGCTTGAGGTATTCGGCCAATCACAACGCACTGAATAGCTGGCCAATCACAGCACACCTCGCTTTTTCAGACCGATGAGCTTTGTAAAAATCAACGCGTTTCAAAAAGGCGGGGCATAGAGGAGAAACAATAATGTACAGTATGTGGAAAATAATGTGTTTTTTTAACTTTAAACCGCATAAACACATTTCATTACACCAAATACACAAAATAATGTTCTTTTTACCAGCATCATATGACCCCTTTAAGAGGCGGTTGTGTTGACATTGTTTTATTGGAATTTTGAGGTGTTCGGTTTTATTTTGATTATAGAAAATAAACGTGATTGCTCTCCTCACAAATCAACTGTTTCTTGTTTTTCACTGGCACTTCTCTTAGTTGTTGAGGACTAGTGCATCTTTGAGCCTTCATTCAATATGAGTAAAATACTTAAGTACTGTTAAAATCAGATACTCTAAGACATTTACTGAAGTCGTTTTGTAATTGGTGACTTGTAACTTGTAATGGAGTAATTTTCGCTGTAAGGTATCTGTACTTTTGTTTAATATTGCATGTGAATAATAATAATTAAAAAAAAAACTCCACATAACTGTAGTCTGCTGCTGCTACCAAATCCACTGACAAGTATTAGCCATTTGTGATAATGCGTATAAAAATTTTTTTTTGGCACTCAAAGAACAATTCAAACTCTTTTTCTCTCTAAAACCCTTGCTCAGCATTGCTCTTATTTTTGGCAAAGACATCATCTATCGGCTCTCCTGAGATTTAAAGTGAAGCTAATACGGATTTGCAAAGTGACTCATACATTTGTGCAGGACTGTAAGCTTGCTTAATATCACCTGAACTGAAACATATGGTTTATGAATAACATACCTTGTTCATTAACCTAAACAAGTTAAACATTGGTTTATTCACCATTTAACAGCTGTTGTTCCATTATGCAGGCATTCACACTTGCAATCCATAGAAATCTGATTTGTGTTCTGAATCAGCAGTATTGTATGTTCACTAGCGGGCAGTGCTCTGCTGTTTTCTGACTCACAGGAAATCTCTAGTGGGCTGAAAATTACAGCATGCCACATTCCTTTCATTAGCAGTAGCTGCAGGTTAAGCAGAACCAACTGAGACTTAACCAGATAGCAGATTTAGCTTTTCTCTCGCTGCTCAATTTGCCATACAGCTTAGGCCTTCAAAAAGTCTTCAAATATTAAAATGGTCTGGCGGTTGACGCACTTGCTTTAGACACACAGTGATGTGCTCTCCTACAAAAGAGAGCTGTATGAATGTAAAAGAGTGGTGGTGCTATGAAATAGGATGTGGTGAGGCGTAGTGGTTAAAGCTGGAAGGATGGTGTTTACGGTTTCTCCGTAAACAGGTCATGATGATGTTCCATGGTGACATTGCATAAAAGTCATGCAATCAAATTTTACCAGACCTGGTTGTGGGTTATAAATACAGGTTAAATGGCGTGTCACTGATGTGTTTTGATTTACTAACAAGTAATCACATTTGGCACATGTGTTCGTCATTGAGTTTTATGGTGTGAGTTCATTAGAGATTATACGGAATGAGAATTCCATAAAGTGCATCGACCAGTCGGTAGAACTGATGGGACGATACAGCCAAAGGATAATGATGATAATCCTTTCAAGACACACTCATTAGTATTTCAATCTATCCGCCAGAACAACAATCATATCTGATAATCTGGGCAGGAAATCATTTCAAGGGAATCCATTAGCTTGTCCAGTGGGACCATTGGGCTTGTCAAGTACCATGTAACCATCTTATTGAGGACTTTTTGTATCAAAATATGGAATTTTACAGCCACTGGCAAATTACAGGGGCGTGCATGTACATGGGTAATATATCCCAATATGAGGGTAATGGGACACTCCAGGAACTTGCTTTAAAAATTGAGAATCGGTACCAATAAAACAGATTTATGCTATATGCGTACAATCAAATGCATAGCCTTTGAAAGTATACTCCATTTCAGAATCAGAATCAGAATCAGAAGAGCTTTATTACCAAGTATGTTTACACACACAAGGAATTTGACTTGACGACAGGAGCTTCCAGTGTAGAAGAAAGTACAAACATAGTGCAGACATACATGATAGTGCAGACATACATAGGAATAACACAGTAGGGATGTAATATAACACTAATATAATAAAAAAAGAAAAATTAAATAATGTACTATATACAGAAATAGAAGTATAGGAAAAAATTTAATTGTTTAGATAAATGTACATATGTTATTAGTGTGCAGATATGTTATTTACAAAGTGTGCAGTTTAATATAAATATGTCAGATAACTATGTTAGTTGTGATGGACGATGTATTATTATGAAAGGTTAATTGTTCAGGCTGAATATAGCCTGCAGGAAAAAAACTCTTCTTGTGCCTGGCTGTTCTGGTGGTCAGTGCTCTGTAGCGCCGACCAGAAGGCAACAGTTCAAAGAGAGAGTGGGCTGGGTGTGAGGGGTCCAAAGTGATTTTTTTAGCCCTTTTTTCTCACTCTGGAGATGTAAAGATCTTGGAGGCTGGGCAGAGGGACACCAATAATCCTCTCAGCAGTCCTGACTGTCCGTTGTAGTCTCTTGATGTCTGATTTGGTAGCTGAACCAAACCAGACAGTTATGGATGAACACAGGACAGACTCAATGATAGCAGAGTAGAACTGTTTCAGCAGCTCCTGTGGCAGGTTGAATTTCCTCAGCTGGCGAAGGAAGTACAACCTCTGCTGGGCCTTTTTTGCAATGGAGTCTATGTGAGTGTCCCACTTCAGGTCCTGAGAGATAGTGGTGCCCAGGAACCTGAATGACTCCACTGCAGTCACAGTGCTGTCCATGATGGTGAGTGGGGGGAGTGCAGGGGGTTTTCTCCTGAAGTCCACGATCATCTCCACAGTTTTGAGCGTGTTAAGCTCCAGGTTGTTAAGACTGCACCAGACAGCCAGCTCTTTAACCTCCTGTCTGTAAGCAGACTCGTCTCCATCCTTGATGAGGCCGATGACTGTAGTGTCGTCTGCGAACTTCAGGAGCTTGACAGAGGGGTCTTTAGAGGTGCAGTCATTCGTGTAGAGAGAGAAGAGCAGTGGGGAGAGTACACATCCCTGGGGAGCGCCAGTGCTGATGGTGATAGTCCTGGATGTGAGTTTGCCCAGCCTCACTAGCTGCTGCCTGTCTGTCAGGAAGCTGGTGATCCACTGACAGATGGAGGTGGGCACGGAGAGCTGGGTGAGTTTGTCTGAGAGAAGGTCAGGCATGATGGTATTGAAGGCCGAACTGAAGTCCACAAATAGGATCCTTGCATAATTCCCAGGTCTGTCGAGGTGTAATGCAGTCCCATGTTGACTGCATCATCCAAAGACCTGTTTGCTCTGTAGGCAAACTGAAGAGGATCCAGCAAGGGTCCAGTGATGTCCTTCAGGTAGGCCAGGACCAGTCCCTCAAGTGACTTCATGACCACAGACGTGAGAGCGACAGGTCTGTAGTCGTTAAGTCCAGTGATTTTGGGCTTTTTGGGGACCGGAATGATGGTGGAGCGTTTGAAGCAGCAGGGAACTTCACACAGCTCCAATGATCTGTTGAAGATCTGTGTGAAGATGGGGGCCAGTTGGTCAGCACAGACTTTTAAACAGGCAGGTGAAACACCATCTGGGCCTGAAGCTTTTCTAGATTTCTGCTTCCTGAAGACCCAGTTCACATCCTCTACACAGACCTTAAGTGCAGGTTGAATGGTGGGGGAGGGAGGGAGGGGGGTTGCAGGGGTAGTAGGTGAATGTGTGAAGTGCAGATCAGAGCGGATGGGAGGTGGTAGACTATCCTTTTCAAATCTGCAGTAAAACACATTCAGATCGTCAGCCAGTTGTTGATTCTCCGCAGAGAATCCATTTGATTCACGTTACCATTTGATAACGTGGACAATCGCAGGCAGTCAACACATGCCCTCTAAAAAGCTTCATCATAGTCCAGTGTCTGCACTATTTTTCTACAGAACTTATGACCAATAAAAATGTCTTTGTACTTTTTCAAACGAAAGTTGTTGCTATCTCATAACCCTTGCACACAAGCACTTGTCAATGTGGGTGTCTGTTGTTGCTGCAGTCTCCGCTATGATGCTGTTGTTTGATGCTCCTTCTTGCTAGTTTCGTTTTCCTCTGTTCTGGAGAGCCAAGTCCTGCAGAGTTTAGCTCCAGCCCTAATCAAGTACACCTGAACAAGCCAATCAAGGTCTAAGGGTTACAAAACTCTGCAGGACTGCGGCTCTCCAGGACTGATGTTGACCATGCTTATTAGCATGCATATTACTAGCATATTGGTTGTTTATTAGTATTTAAAAAGCACATATTAATGCTTTATTCTACATAACCATATTCTAGATCCCTTAACCCGACCCCATACCTAAACTTAACTACTACAACAACAAGCTTACTTACTAACAATAAGCAGCAAATTAGGAGTTTATTGAGGGAAAACCCTTAGTTAATACTGAATATGTGTTCCCTAATCTAAAGTGTTACCAAAGCATCTTTTTCCATTGATGGCCATTTGAAATGTATTGACAAAGTTGCAGCTTTATAGCTGGGCAATTAAGTTTCAATCCCTCCTCTCCAGAAACCTGTCACTTACATAAAGCAATTGTAGCAATTAGCAAACGACAACAATTCACTGAATTCCCAATGGACAAAATCAAGCCCTGCCAACTGTTTTTCAAATGGTGTTGTGGTTAAACATCTGGGACGGTAAACAACAAGTCAAACTCATGTGCATGTGTTGATCCTTCAGATAATACTATTGCATTAGATAACACCATTCTCCAGAAACCTGTCACTTACATAAAGCAATTGTAGCAATTAGCAAACGACAACAATTCACTGAATTCCCAATGGACAAAATCAAGCCCTGCCAACTGTTTTTCAAATGGTGTTGTGGTTAAACATCTGGGACGGTAAACAACAAGTCAAAACTCATGTGCATGTGTTGATCCTTCAGATAATACTATTGCATTAGATAACACCATTCCTATATTCCAACAAGATATAGGTTAATCAAGGGAAGATCACCCCGTAAGAGGCTTTGGATACAAGCCTCTGCTAAATGACTTCTTACCATCATGTCTCCTGGGCTCTTGAGCTTTTTTTAACTGCGTATTTAATAGTGCCTTTTCTCCTCTCATGACTTGCATGCTGGGACAGCATATGAGCTAGAACTGCTGATACATTAATGAGAAATCCCTTTGGGCGGGTGAGGAGAGATGCTCGATCTGTCCTGTCGAGACCTAAACACATGACCTCACATGTAAAAGCCTAATACTCTCACCAGCGTCTTAAAGGGTTGATGGTTTTATTCTGCTCAGCAGCACCAGCACATGATTTCACTATATAATTAATGGAATCTTCTCCAGGGTGACTGATCGTAGTCAAATACGAAGTGATTCTGTGTGTTACTTCCATGAGCCATCAGTGAGTAGTTAATGAGTAGGTGGAGATGCACAAGACCTTGAATCCTAGGCTTTCTTGCTCCATAAACAAAACCAAAATGCAGTGACTCATTATGCATAACTCTTTCAAAGACCTTTCACATTGTGCCTAACCCCAGGTTATCAGTGTTCTGAACCCCGCTTTTAACCCTGGTTGTAGGTATATTTCACACCTGTAAATTACAAGTGAGATTAGCACTTAGTCTATGGGATTACATCTCTGCCACAATTCTGCGTGCGAATCCAAAAAACGTATTTTAAATGCAAAATTGATTTTCGTGCGCTCTAAATACTTTTTTCTTTGCGAAACGAACGTTTTCTCCACAAAACTCAGATCGCGCGCGTGCAAAATGCACTTTTGTGCGCTCCAAATATGATCTTTCGCGCGCAGAATTGTGGCAGAGATCTAAGCCTATATTAGTCCAAATCCAATTTCTGTGCATATCCGATTGGAATCCGATGATATTAAGCAAGTGTGAATGGCAAAAAAAAAAAATCACATGAAATATGATTTCTACAAACTCGTTTCAAGCTACATTCATATGTGGTTTGATATCCTTTTCAAATCGCATTTCTGGAAATCTGTTTCAGTCTGACTGCTCAGATTGGATTTTGCCTAACTTTTTTGCCCGTGTCACTTTCTCGCGCGACATGAAACATAAACTTGTCAGGCGTTGTTTGAAGAAAACATGCTGAACGTCTGCGCAGAATCAAGGTTGTGTTGTTGCTAAGTGCGAGTCAAGCGGAAAATGACACTATATAGCTGGTCTACACACCTCTTCGAGTTTTGAGACCGGCAGAGATGGCAGCACGGAATAACCAGTGCATTCCAGAGGTGATATAATCCAGCGCAACGGCAACATCTGTATTGCAAAATGTGTTGCTGTTATTGTTGTTTTTAGCATAGGCATACCAACGCAATGTCGCTACCATAGAAACCAATGCATATACAGTATTCAGTAAAAAGAAAGAGTGCCACTGGACGCACAAATCGGATCTGAACAGTTGCGATACACAGTGGTCGGATACACAAATATTCGGAATTGGACTGACAGTCTGAACAAGGCTATATTCACCTGCTTTGGACAGTCACAGTCGCAGTGTGTTGAATAAACAGTCATTTTTGTGTTTGAGGGGAACATTTTCAAATGGTGATGGAAAACACATCTTGGAGTGAAGAAGAGACTGTTTCATTCTTACCTTTATAGTACAAAAGTCCATTGTGGAAAACTTGATAGTATAGGTCGCGTGCTGCATTTATCCCATCAATGACACTGACACTGCAAATATGTAAACAAGAACATTAACCCACGGTTTAAGAATGTACAGTGTGAAACGTCAGTTTATAAATACCAATTGTTAACCCCAAGTAAATTATGAGCAGTGTTAAATGAATGTTGCCCACCATTCACTGGTAATAAAGAAAATATAAATAAAAAATCATTGGTAGGGAAAGAGTTAAAAACCAGAGTATACTTTGGGCTTAACACACTCAAAAACATTACTTTTGTAAACATCAAATTGAATTTGAAATAACATTGGACTAAAAAAGCCCACAGTACATGCAGAGATGCAACTTTACCTCATTTCAGAAGTTAACTACACATCACTGATATACTGTAGAGAGCTGTATGAACATGGAAAATATGACTAATGAGGGGGCCTTTCACTTCATATAATTGCTTCATTAATGTGGTTGAGCCAATCTGACAAGTTCAAACAATTTATTTTCACTTTACAAATTTAAAGGGAAGGACAGTGAATTTGTGTACACTATGTCTCTGAAGGTCCCATAGCCTAGGGATAGCATTATCTTGCAAGTTTCAGTAATTTGCATATTTAAGCTTGCCGGCTTGAGTTACATAAGAGCCCTTTTGGTAATATGCTGATTCAAACAGCCTGAATTCTGTGAGTCAGAGTTTAACTGGCTCTACAAAACACTTAATCAATCCCTCAGGGACATTTGCGTGAAATCACTCTTAAGTCCTAACAGTTTTGACATTTCCGGCTTTTGGTGCATATTTATGTCCATAGGTGCACTGAAATCAAATATAAAGCCATAGTTAGATTACTTACACCTGTCTATTACAGCCTTCTGGTTTAGAGACCTTTTGTATACTGTACAAATCTTAAGTCACAGTCCTGCAGAAATCATCAGGATGAGTTAAAGACAACTTGCAGCTTTACTATTGTGCATGAGCAGCTAAGTAAACAAATTTAGATTAAATCTGTTTTCTTCTTTTTGTCCTAGGGACAGACAGCACTGCATATTTTGTAAGTCTTCCTTATTCAATACACCTGATTCAACTTGTTAGCAAAGACCTCCATCCATCTACTCAACTGAGTGTGTCAGGAAAGAGAGACATACAAAATGTGCAGTGAACCAGGATTGAAAACCTCTGGTCTAATGGACTGGATGCTAACTCAAGGATTTCTGGTCTTATTGTGCAGGATCCATCAGTGTATGTTATTCCAAAGACAAAAAAAACCTTTCCAGCCATCCCTGTCCTTCACAATATCCAAGCATGGCGAGGACGCCACACTCCCTTGCAGTAACTCCATTGACACTTTGTTTTCTTTGTTCAAACATATTATGTTGATTTTTTATTTGAAACAAACTGACTTTGCACTCACCGAGTCTGTCCTCAATCACACCGACACACTTGGTTTCCCACCATTGAACCCCTGAGAAAAACAACCAGCTTGCTCTCAGAGGATTTTCCCTGCAATTAGTATGTTATTACTGAGGGAAAACGCACCTGCCATGAAATTTAAAACAATTTACGAGTTCAAGATTGATTTATTATTTTAGTGTAGAATTTAGGGAGTATTCAGCCAAACGCTGCTGTTTTTGTGTACAGTGAGTGTATGAATGTGTTGCATATATTTGCTGGCAGGTTCTGTGGGTTATCCGGAACCCTGCCTACATATCGCTTACAGGAAATAAAGTCTAGGATATTTTTTTTATCTCTGTGTGAGATTTCCTGTTGCGTCAGGCCTCCATGGAAATAAACTGAGCCCCAGGGCTAAAATAAAGCAATCACATCTTATGTTAAAATTGCAATACTGTAAGTTGAAATTCATGCAAATAAACAAAGAGGTTACACATGAACATGTCTGCCCTTCTGTTTTGGACCCACAAAACAAAAGCTACATGAATGCAGAATGTCACTGATATTTTGCCCGAGCACAGGGCTCGAAACGTGCCAGTGTGGAAGTGTCATGGGGAGCTCTGACTTTGCATCAACAAAATCTTCCCCAACATGGGTGAGGGGGGTGAAAGGGCTTATGGGAAGGCTTATCTGGCCTCTTACTGAGTGCACAGACGTTTCAACCTCGCATGGCTGGGGAAAGAATTAAAGGGTTTTTGTATGCAATACAGCTTCTGGAAGGAAAAGTTTGCAAGGATTGCACAATCATGCACACAGCAATCAATCCAGCTATAGATGGTTTCCATTGAGATGATGCCGTTACAAAGGCAAGCAAGACAAGAGAATGAATCCCATAGATGGTTTTATTTCAGGAGTGGAACACCACAACACACACATTCAGCACCACAAATTATGGTTTCTTCTCAGGACAGAATGAACCTATGACATCCAACAATATGCCCTGGAACATTTGGTGCAGGTTGTTCATTCATGTCTCTGTGTTGCTCTAATATGTGAAAATGTCCTTGATGCTTGTACCTTTGAGGCAATGTGGGAAACCTTTGTGGAATCAGATTTTCACATTTAGCTACTGAATAATATGTGAATGCTCTTTCTGCATACTAAGCTTGCCTCTACAATGCTGGAGTGTTGAGAGTGATTTGTAAGGATTTTAACATTTCTAGATTGTTACTAAGGCATTGCTTTGTTGTTCTGGGTGGTCAATAGGGCAATTCTGGTCAGTTTATAAGGTTTTTATGTGTGTTTCCTGGGCAGTTTAGGGTGTCTATGCTTTGGTGGTTTCTAGATGGTTTCAGGGCTGTTCTAGATAGTTGCAAGGCAATTGCTAGGTGGTTAGCAGGCATTTTCTAGATTGTTCTGGGTGATTACTAGACCTGTGTTATGCTGGATGATTACTAAGGCTTTTGTTGGGTGTTCTGGGTGGTTACTACTGTATGGTATTGCTCATCAGCTGATATGGTGTTTATGGGTGTTTCCTAGGCAGTGTTTAGGGTGCCAATGCTTTGGCGGTTTCTAGGTTGTTATGGGGCTCTTGGTTGGAAGGTAATTGGTAAGTGGTTGCTAGATTGTTCTTGGTGACTGCTAGACCAGGGTATTCTGAGTCTTTACTAGAGGATTGCTAGGCACACTAGCGACTGACGCTAGAGGCTGCTGTCTTTAGCATCCTTGCTAGCGCACCTGACTCCCATGCCAGATTGATGCTGATTCAAAACTATGGTGGGAGTGAGGTTTCAGGGGTGAGTGTAACGGAGACCAGCTGGTAAGAGCTGTGTAGATTTCCCATGCAACAAGGAAACTTGCTGCATAACCATTGCATTGCAATGCATTGTGTAGTAACTTTGTTGCCCCTTCGTTGCTCGAACCATGTTGGTTCGACTATATAGGATTGTAGAACCCTCATCATGCACAGGTGAAGCAATAACTTCTAATATAATGATTAAAGATCACAATTAATGTCAGATTATAGTTAATTTATGTGAAAAATAGAAAGTTGTTCTTTTTTTTAGTCATGTTAATATGAAGTCTCACACTTCAGAGTTACTCCTATGTACAATTAATTCATTCAGCAGGTCTCTTCCACAATGTAATTTCTCATAGATGCTGCTGTAAATAATGAAACTGAGGATTACTTCACTGTTTTTGTGTTGGTAAGTGGTTGCTAGATTGTTCTTGGTGACTGCTAGACCAGGGTATTCTGAGTCTTTACTAGAGGATTGCTAGGCACACTAGCGACTGACGCTAGAGGCTGCTGTCTTTAGCATCCTTGCTAGCGCACCTGACTCCCATGCCAGATTGATGCTGATTCAAAACTATGGTGGGAGTGAGGTTTCAGGGGTGAGTGTAACGGAGACCAGCTGGTAAGAGCTGTGTAGATTTCCCATGCAACAAGGAAACTTGCTGCATAACCATTGCATTGCAATGCATTGTGTAGTAACTTTGTTGCCCCTTCGTTGCTCGAACCACGTTGGTTCGACTATATAGGATTGTAGAACCCTCATCATGCACAGGTGAAGCAATAACTTCTAATATAATGATTAAAGATCACAATTAATGTCAGATTATATTTAATTTATGTGAAAAATAGAAAGTTGTTCTTTTTTTTAGTCATGTTAATATGAAGTCTCACACTTCACAGTTGGCATACACTATACTCCTATGTACAATTAATTCATTCAGCAGGTCTCTTCCACAATGTAATTTCTCATAGATGCTGCTGTAAATAATGAAACTGAGGATTACTTCACTGTTTTTGTGACTGGTTGTTTTGCCTTAATGTTTGATTCCATTCTCGTGGGTTTGCTTTCCCAGGGACTTAAAAAATATAACTGATTGTTGACACATTAAAACATATAGAGTGAAAAGTACCCATATCTAAATGGAATGAAGGATACAGAATTGAATGCATGCTTATTGTGTTCAAGAGCATGATCTCTTCAAGTCTTTATGTTGTACTAACAATAAACTATACTTCCAACTACAGGTTTGCAATGCTGTTTGTGAGTGTTTGTTGGAACTTCCGCATGATATCGGGAAATATTTAATCGAGAAACTAAGCTGTTAATGACAGAACTTGTGCAACCCCTCTCCCCCGGGTCCTCACCGCCACACCTCATTCTCGCTCCGAGTGGGTCTCCGGCATGGGAGGCGGACGCACTAACAAGGAGGCTAAAGACTACACCTACCGCTGGCCTCCGTTACACTCACCCCCCCTAAACCTCACTCCCATCCGGGTCACGGCACCAATGCAACCCCTCTCCCCCGGGTCCTCACCGCCACACCTCATTCTCGCTCCGAGTGGGTCTCCGGCATGGGAGGCGGACGCACTAACAAGGAGGCTAAAGACTGCAGCCACTAGTGCGTCTCTTGAGATCAGGGGAGTGAGGTTTACCTGCACAGCACCTACCGCTGGCCTCCGTTACACTTGCAACCATGGCTTATGATGCTTTTGGGAAACACACTCCTGGGTGGTTGCTAGATCATTGCTAGGGTGTTGTGGTTGGTTGCAAAACTGATGCTTACTGTTCCCAAAGATATTCTGGTCTCTTGATATGGCTTGGGTCCCTCCTTGTAAGTCTATGGTTATTTCATTCATGGTTTTATCATTCACCAGGGTGAAAAAGAGTATGTTTGATTGTAATAATATCTCCCCCAACAAGCCACGTGATTTGAAGCATGACTCATATTTGTAGTGCAAATGTTCCGTGATGAGATAGAGATGAAAGTTTAATATGGGGGCTATGTTTAAATCCAAAATCCTAAAATGGCGAATAGTAACACTGATGCTTGCAGACACCTCTAACTACAACCCGTGAACCAGTACGAGCTACATCATTAAGGAAAAGCAGCTGGCTGTAAGCTGCAAATATTCTTGTTTCATCTCCTTAATGTTTCCCTGGCCTCCATCTCTTCGATGAGGAATGCACCCCTGATAAGACTCATTTTATCAACCCCTGACACATTCCTTCACATTTTCATCCCACTCTGTTTCACGTTAGGTCCTGTGTCAAACATACATTAATAGAGTATGTGCCTTGTATGCAAAAACAGCTGGAATTCCAGGCACTTGTAGGAAGGCGTCAAACTTTTGCTACATACAGCAGCGGAAGGTCAGGCATTTCTGGGTTTGAATGTTTCGCTTTCTGTGCTGACGGCCTGAATCAGCAGAATTCTTATTTAACAGATGGCAGACAGAGTGCTAATAATACCCTCGTGAGCAGCTCATGTGGCATGCAGTCAGTGAAATGTGAAGAGAATTTTTTTTTTTTTACAGTAAAATGAACTGTTGTATAAATCCTCACAGTTTGGCTTGTACTGTAATGGAAGTAGAGAAGTACTGTACATCCGTCTGTTCAGCTGTATAAGTGTAATATTTCCTGGTTGTTGTTCAGAAATACATTAAAGGGAAAGTTCACCCCAAAATGGAAACTGTCATCATTTACTTACTCTCATGTCGCTCCAACCCTGGATGACTTACTTTCTTCTGTGGAACATAAAAGAGGATATTTTGAGAAATTACTTGATGTTTTTTTTTTCCCCACACACAATGGAAATCAATAGTTACCAAAATATCTTCTTTTGTGTTCCACAGAAGAAAGTTAGTCATACAAGGCATGGCATGAAGATGACTAAATAATGACAATTTTCATTGATCCCTTTAAATTGCTGAGAATAAATTTATATATATTTTCATTATATTTTGTTTGTGATGCAAACAATGAATGACACTCAAATAGTACATTATTAGTATTATTATTTGGGGGATGGTAATAAAACTGGTGGAAAATCCTATAGAATTACATTGAAGGATGGACCTAATCGAGCCATATCTAGAGATTTGGGGTGGGCTCATTTAATGAGGAGAAATAATGCAACACTCTTGCATCATTGTGGTGAGTCTTGCATTGGAAATAGCCACTCATATTCTCTTTAGAACATGTAAAAATCTTTGCAAAATGTCTGCTGGGTAAAACCTGTACTGTGACATACAACACATAAATACAGTCAGTGAATTCTCTTGGAACTATGATCTAAACTTTTTCTGTGAAAATCTGATGTCCTGAATTTTAAAGGAAGTCTGTTCCACTTTTGTTTAGTCTAGAGTTAATAATTTGCATTTATATGGTACTGCAGCACATCATTTTATGGTTTATTTATATTTTTTTCACATTATTGTCTTTGACAACCCAACATTTCTTGCCATGGAGAAAGGGTCATCGCTTTTTTCTTCACTTATCCCAGTGATTATTCTTTTTCAACGGTTACATATGAACATATAGCATTTGAGCTATAGCTCTTAATCATTTAACATTTGAGTTAATGGACTCTTCTATAACTACTGTGTGATTTACAAGCAGGCTCCTCCATGTGCCAAAGCAAGTAAAAATGTGCTGCTTTGGCACAAATATAAAACAGAGTTGCTAGCCATTAGGCCTAAAAATATGACATGGTTAAAATCAGTTTAGAGAAGGATATTCTAACCCACTGTCAGACTCTGTTCCATGTTTTGTGTGTGTCTTGCTCCCCATGTGCCTTCCTATGCCCTTATTTGGTTAGTTTCCTGTTCCTGTCCTGATTAAGTTAATTTGTCCCAGGTGTTTCCCTTGATGTTTCATTGCTCCCAGGTGTGTCTCGTCATCCCCTCCTCCTGTGTGTATTTAAAGTGTTCCCAGTCCCGAGTTCTCGGGCTCCTGATCCCCAGTTCAGCCCAGGAAGGGCTCCTGATCCCCAGTTCAGTCCAGGGAGGGCTCCTGTTCCCGAGTGTAGAGTCCCGAGTTCTCTGTCCGCTGTTAAACGTCTTCCTGTGTTCGTCTGCCTTGGTTCATGGAATTAAAGTCTTCTGAAAGTATTCTCCAGCGTCTCCTCGTTCCTCTAAAGTGTATTGTGACACCCACTTTTTATATAAGAGAAATAATGTGTTTTAAACATTTCAAACATTAAAATTGCCTAAGGAAATGCTCAGTGACTTTCATGCATCTGCTAATAATGAGGTACTATAAGGAAGCCAAATAAATTTCAAGCAGCAACTAAAGCCACCAAAATTAAAATATACCAGAAATGTATTGAAATACATATTGAGTGTATTTTTGTTTCAGTGTTTTGTTTGTAAGAGAATACGGTATATATTTCATTTTTAAGAATTTTTTGGACACTTACTGTAAGCCACAGTTAAAAGTGTAGTGTATGCAGTGTAGTGTAAGCTCTCTGTTCTCTTTGGGCTGCGTCTGATCTCGTCTATGTTTCACGTGGTTGTGTTTCTGTGACTTCCAGCAATCTCCTACATTTTAATGTGTTCAATAAAGACTGTTTCTGATTATTCTGTTGTTGTCCGCTCATTGTAGCCACTGCTGCTGACATTGTGGTTGTCAAACATTAATGGTTTGAAGTACTTCATAGTTTACTGTGGCTACTCTGCTAGGACGCCTGAATGAACTTGAGGAGAATAAAAAGTGAAGTTAGTTCTCATGAAAACAAAAATACAGTTTTCTGGCTGTTAAAAATATTTATAAAAATATGAAATTTGGAGCAAGTGTTCATTTTGATCTTGTTTACAGGGATTGTGGTTAGAGTTGGTTGTTGATCATCTAGGTAAATGTTGGTTTTAGGTTTTCTTTTCTTTTGTTTGTAGATTATAAGAAACTAAGATGGCAACTACCCAGCACGCTGAGATCTACACAGGGGAAGTCTGAGTCGGGGAAGAATGTGTTTATACATCTGGACTCAGTGTGACAGATACTGGCAGCTAGCAAACAAAGCAAGCCTATTAAAAGTCTTCAAAGAGGTCCTGCTCATCCTGTGCTGAGGGCCTACACCTCTCTCTCCTCAGTGCTTCTGCTGTCTGATTCCTGTGGCGTTTGTCTCTGGGGTTCAGAGATCTCGCTGTCCTATTTGGCATTCGTGGCAGGCAGACCCACTGTGTGAAAAGTGCAAAGATAGAGAGGGGGA
>NW_015641438.1:644624-650859 GCF_001515625.1 Sinocyclocheilus rhinocerous | reverse complement strand
CCTACAGGGTACGTCTGAAACAGTGGAAGTTTTCAGGATGAAATGATCAAAAACAATTGAGCACTTGAATGATTCCCTTAATAATTACATAATATTATTAATTACATATAATATATTAAAATATTAAATGATTTTAAAATAAATATATAAATATTAAACTGTTATAAAAGTTTTTACTTTGGGGCAGTTTTTTTTTTTTTTTTTTTTTTTTTTTGGAAGTCTGGGTGCAAAGATGTAGCTGAAGGGATGAGATTTGCAGTAATGCTTGAGGATGCAGTTAAATCATAAATCAATTGTCTGGTGTAAATCCTTTTTCATACTTAAAGGGTTAGTTCACCCAAAAATGAAAATTAGCCCATAAATTACTCACCCTCAAGTCATCCTAGGTGTATATGGTGTATATGTGCTTAATTGTATTGAATGTGCACTTTTACTGCAAGAACTGTACTTGCAAATATAATATGAAAGAACTTAAAGGCCACCTGTACTTAAAGAGAGTTTACTTTCATGACTGCTTCTAAACATAATTTAGTAAACATTTTTTAAGTGCACTTTAAAGTAAATTTTAAATCATTGTGTATAATAATCTTGTCTTGCTTTAAAGAAGTACTCTTATTATGTTGAATATTATTACTAAAGCAGATGTAAAGTTCTTGGTTATCATTTTAACTGTAGTGTGTAATTCAATATTTTATTTAAAGTAAATAGATTTTAAATGTACCAAATTTCAACTTCATCTTTACAAATGTGTAATTACAAATATATTTAAATACATGACATACAAGTTTGCAATAAACTATAATCTATAATCTCGCAATTTTCTATCTCACAATTCTGACTTTTTTTGTTTCAGCTACGGAATAAAAAAGAAAATAATAATTTCGACTTTTTATCTCACAATTTTGACTATTTTTCTCTAAATTGTAAGTTTATGTTTCATGTCTTGCAATTCAGACGTTTTTTTTCAGCGTATATATCTCACACTTCAGAGTTTATGTCTCATAATTTTGACTTTTTTTCTCAGAATTTTGAGAAAATCTCAGTTTCTTAATTTGCAATTCTTTTTTTGTGTGTGTGTTTGTTTGTTTCAGATGCGGAATAAAAAAGAAAGTCATAATTTTGACTTTTTTCTCAGAATTGTAAATTTATAACTCACTTCTAAATTTATATCTTGCAATTCTGTTTTTTTTTTTCAGCTACAGAATTTAAAAAAAGAAAATTTTAAGTGTGACTTTTTTTCTCAATTTTGACTTTCTCTCAAAATTGTAAGTTTGTAACAAATCGCACAATTCAGACTTGCTTGACAAAAAAAAATTCTTGCAATTCTGTTTTTGTTTTGCTTTGTTTGGTTTTGATTCAGCAACAGAATTGAAAAATTGTAATTGCAACTTTTTATCTCACAATTTTTACTATTTTTTTCTCAAAGTTGCTAGTTTATGTTACAAATTATACCTCGCAATCCTGAGAAAAAAAAGAAGGAACTGTATGAACTGAAATATAAGCTCAGAATTGCGAGAAAAAAAGTCTGAATTCTGAGATAAAAAGTCACACTTAGCTTTTCCTAATTTATGTGGTGCAATTAAGCTTCCATAGTTACGAGACACACATTTACCAAACACAAGTAACCAAAAGCAACCTTTAACCAAAAGCCCGGCACCTATAGAAGATATTAGTACCTGGAACTGCTGGGATAGGCTTTAGCTGAGGGCTGTTTGACATTATGTGATGTGTTTAGCCTCCTGTGCTAAATGACTGCAACAGGCCTCTGTTTATGTCTCACACAAGAATAATGTCAGCTGTGAGTGTAAATGTGCTGCTGTAAAGCAGGGAGCAACATACCTGTGTCACGTCTCTCCAAAGCACTGTTCCAACACAATTCCAACATTTGCTCGCCATCCTTTCCATTTCTAGTAATATTGTGTTGACAATGCAGTTCTTGGCAATCCTGCAATGATAGCTCTCTGTGACCCCAGATGGCATTAAACACAATCACCATTCATCACCTGCTTGCCTTCCTCAGCAGACAAATGTTTTTAGGCTTTCAGATAATAAGACCAATGTGCCGTTAACTGAGAGAACACATTTCTTTAAATGCCGTTGCTCTGGATTTAATCCCTCTGCCAACTGGGTGGCAGCGAATGCCAGGCTGACCATTCAGACTGATTAAACTACTAATCAAAAGCATTTGAATGTATTAGAGAAAGTCGATCTGCAGTGCTCGTTTAGTGTTGTGCGGCTCTATGCAGTGTGTCTTCTGTTAGATTTCTTCGTAAAGGCATCTGGTGTGTGGTGGGCATGGCGCTAAATAAGATTTTCATAAAGGTTGTCTAGATGACTAGTTGTTCAAACAGCTCATTGACTAGCCTATAAAGAAAATATATAATTTTGCACATCCCTAATTAAAAGTCATTATTGGAAAAAAGTTAAAGAAATAGTTCACCCAAATGTATTCATTCTCAGGCCATCCAAGATGTATTTATGTAGTTTTTTTCTTCATCAGATTCGGGGAAATGTAGCATTGCATCACTTGCTCAGCAATGGATCCTCTGCAGTGAATGGGTGCCGTCAGAATAAGAGTCCAAACAGCTGATAAAACATCACAATAATCCACACCACTCCAGTACATCAGTTAACATCTTGTGAAGCCAAAAGCTGCGTATAGGGACAAGTAAGGTCCCCAAGTAAATACACTGAATATGTTGTTATATTTGTATACTGTTTTATAATGTACTACAATACACTGTGATGCAAATAGCATTTACCACAAAATACAAATAGCATACATGTAGTTGCTATATAAAGTAGCATCTAATACTATTTACAGTTCAAAGAAGTGCAAAGAAAATGTACTATTTAAACTATATATCTAAGGTGTCTGGTCACCATTTCTTTTTCATCATTTTATTCACCATATTCCACATAATCGCTCAATAAATATGGGCTTATTAAAGCTGCATAATAATTTTCAAAGTTTTTGCAAAATGACGTTTTGCATACATGGCACGTCCCAAATGATGTCTATTTTCCAATGCCAGGTAGTTTACACGGAAATATTTGAACTGTAACTTGCTAGTTGTACTGTAAATGCTTAAAGGGGTCATCGGATGCTACATGCACTTTTACAAGTTGTTTGAACTGAAATGTGTGTTGGCAGTGTGTGTACACAACCACCCTATAATGATAAAAATCCACCCAGTGCTTTTTTTTTAATCTGGTTAAATGTTTTCCCCTTTCTCATATCGAGCCGATCTCAGATGCCTGTCTGTGTGACCTCACACAGACAGGCCCCTCCCACGATAGTTTGATTGACAGTAGCGTTTCAGCACAGACTGGACTGGCGTCTTACCTTAGCTCCGCCCTGAGTGAGCTGTCATCAGTCCGCCATTGTTTCACCGCCGGAGCAGATGTAGACAAGAATGACTCCTAAGTGATTGTGGTGGTCTGTTGTTGGATGTAATAATGAACATAGCAGTCGTCATTTACTCCCGACATCTGAGCCGCTGAACTCGCAGTGGATTACATTGTTTCTGAAGGGAATGCGCCCCGATCTACATAAATGCATTTTTGTTCGCGCGAACCATTCGTGATCCAGCCTCATCTACAGAAGAAGCGAGTATAATGTTTTGTAATGAATCTTTGCAAATCACCTTTCCTAATAATGTGCTAATTAGCAAGTTTCACGATGAATGCGGCTAAAGTAAACAGTCCCTCAGAGAGCAGCTCGGAAGAGAGGGGCGGGGTCAGCAGAGCTCATTAACATTTAAAGGAAAATGCTACTAAAACGGCTTGATCTGAAAAGAGCTGTTTTTGACAGGGTAAAAAAATTTGTTTTTTACACTACCATTGAGAAATTTTAACCAAACTATGTTACAGACTTTTCATTAAGACCCCAAAGAATCATATCAACTTGTGGAAAATGGGCATCCTATGACCCCTTTAAAATAAGCATGAAATGTAGAAAAGCAGCTTATCAAACAAGAAAAAAAAGAGAAGGACTTGTTTTTGTCCACCCTTTGTTGGCTGGATTCTGAAAAGAATGGAAGCAGAAGTAAGTCATATCAAAGAAAGTTATCAACAAATAAATAAATAATGCTAATATATATATTGCCAAAAATTAACTAGGATATTTTCTTGTAAATTAAAATGTAATGAGTTACTTTATTAGTTACTTGAAGAGAAGTAATCTGATTACGTAACCTGTGTAACACTGCTAATAAATAAACTGCTGAAATACATGGTGAACTGCAAAAAATTTTTTATGGAAAACTACACCATTCAGATGACTCTTCACAAACTTAACAACTTTTAAATTAGCATCAAATTACTGAATGCACCTTTAAAAATGCTGAATCAGCCTTTAGTTACTATGAACCCATGCTTTCTCAAGTAGCAATTTTAAAACATATTTCAAAGCACACTTGTTTACATGGGCTTTTCCTCAGGCAGTTTCCCTCTCTTCTCTCCATACTTAGTTTTGCATTATTTATTTTTATGCATCATACTTTTGCACTGTTTTTCTTCTGTTATTCCTATATACTCTCATATTATACCCTGTCGGTTTTACTTCCTGGTAACTGCTGCCATATGTATGTGTGTGGATGGTAAGTCTTTTGTAAAACTCTCTGTAAACACAGTTTGGAAAGGTGCTATATCAAAATTTTACCTTTAATTTTACAAACATATGTCTTAAGTAATGCATTTTACTTAAGAAAAAATACACACCGTTTTGAATGTATTGCCTCAGGAATAAACACTGAATATCAGGGGTGTCAAACCCATATAACATGCAATGCAACAAATTAAAGAGTTTATCAGTCCTGCTATAGCAAAAATATTATGAACAAATCACGCAATATAATAATTGGACATGCATGTTATGTTATGAGCACAATTTAATTTTAAATTCGTCTCATTCTGCAACTAATGCTTCATATTCTGTTGGCTTCTCTCATTACTTTTCCACATTGACTACTATTGTAAGTGCATTACTGTAAACATTATTCATATTTTTTGAACGTTTTCTTTGGTAATGTGCAGCATGCCACCGATTCAGTTTGTGCTTCACATTTCCATTAATGAAATCAATAATCTAAAAGGTTTAAGAAAATAAAAGCACAGCTCAAGGTTGTGCTCTGGTTTAGCACGAGTGGGTGGGAAGTATATGATAGATGCCAAGCTCAGCATGTTAGAATAGGGTTTTATTCAGTCACAACCCACATGTCCACATAGCACCCTGCAATAGCAACTGCATTTGCTTCTTTTCTTAAAGGGGTCATATGATGCTTTTTTAAAGATCATTATTTTGTGTATTTGGTGTAACAGAATATGTTGACATGCTTTAATGTTCAAAAAACACATTATTTTTCAACGTGACAGACACAGTGATGAAGCTGGTATGTGTTTGCAGTACACAAGCCACGGTTAAGATAGCTGACTTCACTGTGATGTGACCCTCTCTCTCTCACACA
This sequence comes from Sinocyclocheilus rhinocerous, assembly GCF_001515625.1. Classification (NCBI taxonomy): domain Eukaryota; kingdom Metazoa; phylum Chordata; class Actinopteri; order Cypriniformes; family Cyprinidae; genus Sinocyclocheilus; species Sinocyclocheilus rhinocerous. Next base: position 645,391 of record NW_015641438.1, on the reverse strand, counting down.
CATGCGCGCGCGCGCGCGTTTATAAAGTAGCTATCCTTAAATGAAAACTATCTGCAAAGTTGTTAATCAAAAAAGTGCATGATAAATAAAGATATTGTCTCTCAAAAGAGAGAGTCGATTCTGAATCGCATTAACGATTCGTCATATTTTCGAATCTTTTGCCTGTTACCGGTATACGTCACTGGGTAACACATTAGCATAATCCCCGCCTGCCCACGAAATACGAACAGAGTCTGACCTGCCCACAAACACTTCCGCTAGACTAATTAGTGTGTTTACATCATGTTGAGAAGACGCTGTATTCAAGGATACCACAGAAATACAATTCAAACCTTTTGTTCTGTGCATGTAATTTTACCAAGGACTGCTTCTGTAATCTTGGCTTTTATCTTCGTTGGCTTCTAATCTTCTTAATTTGGACTAACAAGCTCTCCGAAGCACAACCTGTAAGTACGATTGATACGTTATATGTACATTTTCAATTGAGTGCTCAAAATATCAAGTTTTTGTGCTAATATGTGATGTACACCTAGTGCAGCTTTAGGTTTCCAGGTAAAGCACGATATTACTGTCTTACTGAAGTAGTTCTGATAATTCGCTGTGAACCCACTATTTCCAAAGAATGTTTTGATTAATGTAGACTGACGTTGTTCTAATTACTTCGTTTAATAATAAATAATGTAGTGTAGCGCACAGACTTTATAATCATTGTGAAATGGCTGTTTATTTTGCTGCACCGGCAGCTATAGGGTTAATGCGGGAGAGAC
>NW_015641438.1:641965-642687 GCF_001515625.1 Sinocyclocheilus rhinocerous | reverse complement strand
GGCATCACAATATGGTAAGGGGCGTAACATTTCCGTCACACGCTTGAGGTATTCGGCCAATCACAACGCACTGGATAGCTGGCCAATCAGAGCACACCTCGCTTTTTCAGACCGATGAGCTTTGTAAAAATCGACGTGTTTCAGAAAGGCGGGGCATAGAGGAGAAACAATGTACAGTATGTGGAAAATAATGTGTTTTTTTAACCTTAATCCGCATAAACACATTTCATTACACCAAATACACAAAATAATGTTCTTTTTAGCAGCATCATATGACCCCTTTAAATATTGTATTACTTTTATTTATATGTTTATTTATTTAATAAATTTACATATGTATTAGGCCTATTTAAGACACACACACATATATGTTTTATACACACACACACCTTTTTTATTTTTAAAATGTATATATAATTTCTTTTTTTAATTTTCAGTTCAAGAACAGGGACGGTTTGTTGTCACAAATCAGACTTCCAATTAACTCATTTAAAATTGGCACTTTATCTTGCAAGAAAGAGGGACTGCAACTCTGCAACTTTGGATTACGAGTACTTCTTGTGTTTATTTGCCTCTTTGTGACAAATCGCTTGTATGTAAGTCGCTTAAGTCGCTTTGGATAAAAGCATCCGCTAAATGACTAAATGTAAATGTAAATTGCTGTTTCACTGGCAGTACTGGCAGTTATAGGGTTAATGCGGGAGAGACGAGCGAGTTAGTTA
>NW_015641438.1:639375-641862 GCF_001515625.1 Sinocyclocheilus rhinocerous | reverse complement strand
TCACAGTTTAGCAGCTAAACTTTAGCTGTGGGCACAATTCGCTTGCATACTGTAAGTGTTTTTGTATTTTATGTCATTATTATAAGAATGGATTGGAGCACTATTATTGTTTTATGTAAAGGTGCTTTGTGGTAGCGCTCGCTAACTTGCTCAAGAACTCCTCTCTGTAACAATCACAACAGGCTTGGCCAGCTGACCAATCAGAGCAGAGTAGGCTTATGGAAGGGAGGGGTTTGCTCCGAACTTGCTTGGAACGAATCGTTTCGAAATCATTGGCAAATGACTCTAATATTAAATGTATATTCTGAGAAAATTACAATGTTTTCTGACCTTAGATGCATTTAAACCTGTTGTAGGGGACTCCAACACAATATTAGGACACTTTAAAAAAAAAACATATGACCTGCTCTTTAAGTTTCTCATCCCCGCTCAATCAAAACTCATCTCTGGTTATTGTCCGACACTCTTGGTTCCTTCTGCTCGTCAGTCTTCCATGTCTCATTATGTGTCTTTTCTCTCCCACATGTCTTTAGATTCACTCCTCCAAAACATAACACCCCACTGTCCCCCTCAAGAGGCTCTTCAAAAGCTGTTCATTCTCGCAGAAACTGACAGCAAACTCTCCCTCGCCTCTTTTTCTCTGGGCAGCCCTTAACCAATCCACTGACTTCTTTCCACTCGGCTATGCTTTCTTGGCCCTCCCTGCAAACCTCACAATCTTAGGATAGTTTTACACCACACCACACAAACAAGCAGTATGGCAGAGTTGCCGGTTTATTTTGGTGCTCGTGTAAACAGTGCAGTACTGTGTAGCAGGAGCTTGTGACTTCTACAGACTGTGCGATTTCAGTAATCTTATAAGGTCATTACAAATCATACTCTGCAACATCGATCTAATAAACTTGGGTACGACATGTATGCTGACTGAACGATGATGACACCTATTGATTCGCAGGCTACGATGCAAGTTTTAGTATAAAAGAATAAAACATCATCAACATGCACAAGTGGTTAACAAATAGAGCAAGATGAATCACGCTTTGGCAATTGTGGTTGGACAAGGAGGACAATAAATTACTTATTGGAATCCCACATACTGGTGTTCTTTTTAGCTCTTTTCGCCTCCATGGCATTTATGCTTTAGCGCCATGTCGCGGTGATCAATACATAATTTCATGTTAAATTTTTATTGGCTGGTTAGTAGACGTAGGTCGTAGCAACAAACACACTGAGATGGTTATCCTAAATTTCTGAAACTGCCAGAAAATTGTCGCAGGCTGTCTTTGGTCGCAAGACCGTGACAACGGCTGTCTTTGAACCTTTCTCACAGTACGATGCAGGACAAACGAATAAAGAAATCACTGCAATTGTTTCACATTGGTCATCTTTCGTCTGGGACAGGCTAGAATTGTAAAAGGTATACCTGGCATTATAGGGGCATACAGAATAGGCTTTTTAACTATGCATAAAATACAGCGAAATTGCATGATTATGAACGGAATCACATTTGGTTTTTCACCATCGAAAATGGGTAGGATACAACAATTTGGACATGAAGCTGCACTGAGATCTCGATATCTCTGGGATTAAAATATACAGGGCCTTAAAAGTGAAGATTCCAAAAGAAAAGTTTATTAAGAACCAGAATGTAAAATCATATTGAGATATCTTTAATACTACTTGAGTTACAAGTAGGCTCACAAACGTTGAAAAAAATAATATTTATGGCACTCGGACAGGTCGGACAGGACTCTCTGCATTGTCTTGATAGAAGGAAACAAGGTACAATTCTAGTTTCAACATTATTTGTTTTTCAGACATTCCCCTTTAAAAGAAAAGAAGTATCAGCTGAATGCAAAGTGACCCACATTTGGTTTTTGACCACTGAAAATGTTTGGGATCAGTAAGACTTGTAATGTTTTTTAAAGAAGTCTCTTATGCTCATCAAGGCTGCATTTATTTGATCAAAAATACAGAAAAAAACTGAAATCTTGCAAAATGTTATTACAATATAAAATAATGGTTTCTATTTTAATACACTTTAATGTATAATTTATTTCTGTGATGTAAAGCTGAATTTTCATCATCATTACTCCAGTCTTCAGTGTCACATGATCCTTCAGAAATCAGTATAATATGCTGATTTATTATCAGTGCTGGAAACTGTTGTGCTGCTTAATATTTTTTTTCGAACCTGTGATACTTTTTTCAGGATTCTTTGATGAATAAAAAGCTAAAAGCTTTTTATTCGTCAAAGAATCCTGAAAAAGTATTGCGCTTTCCAACAAAATATTTGGCAGCACAACTGTTGCCAACATTGATAATTCTAATAATAAATCAGCATATTAAAATGATTTCTGAAGGATCGTGTGACACTTTATACTGGAGTAATGATGATGAAAATTCAGCTTTGCATCACAAATAAATTATATTTTAGAGGAAAAAAAAATTGAAACCATTATTTTATATTGTAATAACATTTTGCAA
>NW_015641438.1:628176-638002 GCF_001515625.1 Sinocyclocheilus rhinocerous | reverse complement strand
CGCAATACTTTTTCAGGATTCTTTGACGAATAAAAAGCTTTTAGCTTTTTATTCATCAAAGAATCCTGAAAAAAGTATCGCAGTTTCCAACAAAATATTTGGCAGCACAACTGTTGCCAACATTGATAATTCTAATAATAAATCAGCATATTAAAATGATTTCTGAAGGATCGTGTGACACTTTATACTGGAGTAATGATGATGAAAATTCAGCTTTGCATCACAAATAAATTATATTTTAGAGGAAAAAAAAATTGAAACCATTATTTTATATTGTAATAACGTTTTGCAAGATTACTGTTTTTTCTGTATTTTTGATCAAATAAATGCAGCCTTGATAAGCAGAAGAGGCTTCTTTAAAAAACATCCACTTTTCTTCTTATAAAAACAAACTTTTGAGCGGTAGTGTATATATATATAGTGAAAACACTGTTTGAAAACATATATGTGGTGTACTCCTGATAACCACTGTATATGTTTGTGCAATGTGAAACAGGCCTTGCACTCATTGCCATCAAACATTTACACAATCGGTCAATCTAGATGACTGACAGTAACCTGCTAACCAACAATGCTATTTTGCAAAAGCTTGTTGCTTTTGTTTTCCCAGCTAAACACCAGAGGGCTGTTGCTAGGATTGCTAGGATGTTTTTGTTGGCAAGCATCCGCATGGAGCTGAACTATAATGACATTTTTGAGTTAGGGAGGCTAGCCAGCTAGCACTGGACCGTGAGAGTGCCAGAGGTGTTGTGTATGTTTTGACAAAAGGCTTTAGTAGTGTGTGAAAATCAAAGACTTTTTACTTTTCACATCTTTCCATATAACACCCAATGATTCCTGACAGCAGGCGCACCTTGTGTATAAATCATGACTTTCTGGCAAAACAAAGGAAATGCCTGTACGGCCAAAAAAAAAAAAAGATTCAGACCTATATCCAATTATGCAGCTGGATGTGCTTAGATGGGTTAGGACTGTTATGAGTCAAAGATTGTTTACTTGAATTTGGCATAAACTATACAGGAAAGTTTCCTGGTAAATGAAAAGCCATCCTTTATCTTCTTGGACAGCTTCTGAGCTTGCTTGTTGATGCTTCTCAAAGCAAGATTTAAATGGGTCATATCATACCTTTTGGATTAAAAGTCTGATGCACTATGATAACATACTCCACAAAGAACATTTACTGACACCAAGCTACTCAACATGGTGAAATGAAAAGAGGTGTGTATGTTAAACAAGATCCCTGATCATTATCCTTAAAGTCTTAAAAGGTCTTTCCAACATTTAATAAGTTATGATTTAAGTTGAAATATTTTTAAAAATTAATCTAGAAACCACATCTATAATTAAAAAAAAAAGAATGTAACCAAAACATGCCATGCATTTAATGTACCTCACTGACCAAAAATGACCGATACAAAACAGCAAGTTACATAAGTTTATGCAACCCAAATAAAATATGTTGGAGATGTTGTGAAAGAGTTTGTCTTTAGATAGAGTCAAACCCACAATAAAATATGTTTTTACTACCAAAAGAAAACCAGACCAAACTGTGATATTTCTGGGATATTTGTGTTTCTTTAAGCTGGTGTAATCTGTCCATTTGACTGATGAATGAAACATAGAACATGAAAATACTAAATACAATCATTACATTGTATAGTTACACGAGTCTGACAAAAGTTTCCCGAGGCAGACTTTACACTGCCTGCCCAAAAAAGTCACACACTTTAATATTTTTGGGCTGCTTTTAGCTTTGATAACATTGTGTTTTCATTGTGGCATTATTTCGACAATGTTATGCAACTTCACAACATTTATTTCCATCAAGAGCATTAATTTGTGGCTGAGATCTTGTATTGCTTCTGTAAAGTCAGGTTAAGGTCAGGACTCTGTGACGGCCAACTCATACATGAAAATGATTCTTCATGCTCTCTGAATCACTATTTCACAAACTGAGACTGGTGAATCTTGGTATTGTCATCCTGGAATATGTGCATGGGTACATCTTCTGACAAGGTTGTTGAAGAAATAAAAAGCTACGCACTGCATCAGTTAGGGTTAAAATAACTGATGAAACATATTAATCACTGCAATAATGATCCAATACTAGACTCTTAAGTATTTGCTTATTTAAATCCAAAACTTCAAAATAAAACATTTATACAACATTGTTGCTGGGTTCAGTCTGATCTTAACAGTTTGAGCGACATAATTTGGATTGTTTTGCGTTTTTGTCACATTGCTCAGTTCACATTTAAAGAGGGTGTTTATACACAAGTCTTAAAAGCTCAGCGGCAAATAAATAGCCTGTTTAATTCTAAGGGCCAGAGGGAGGGTGGAAAACAGTCATGTAAAACTAAATTCTCATTTTGAAGCATGACTAACATTAGTAAACCTTAGGGAATCAAATAAAATGATAAAAGAAATGCATGATTTGACCCCTTTAAGGCTTGTTAGTCATGTACAAATGCTTAACATCACTTCCTATTGGTTCTTGCGAATGATTCACTTTGAAACCAATGTACAAACGCAGAACTTGTGCAGGATAGTGACTGAGTGCAGTAAGTTTGCATAGGGCAACTCAAGCTCAAAGGAATATGAGCAATGTTCAGTCAGTCTTAAACCTCGTTCACACTGACAGCTGAATTTTATCGCAGTCGGTCAACAGATTGCTGTACTGTTGGCCGCTGGTAGGCCTTCATATTTCTGGATGTCTGACTTTATCAGTGGACTGCGTTAACAGGTCATAGCATTTGAAAATATGTTCACTTTGTTGGCAAAAATAAACTGCCATTCTATTTTGACTAGGAAATTGTTTTCTTGTTTCTAAAAATGGCCACATCCCATTGCAAATGGTCGCTGTTGCTTATTACAGTGGAAATTTGCCAACTCTTATCGCAAATAAATGACTTTAGGTGACTTTAGATTACTGTCAATGTGCTTTATGCATGGAACATAAAACAGAAGATTGAAGAATGTGGGTAACCAAACACTTTCTGGTCCCCATTGACTTCCATATTATGTCAATGGCTACCAGAAGCTGTTTGGTTACCCACATTCTTCAAAAGATCTGCTTTTGTGTTCAACAGAAGAGAGAACCTCACACAGGTTTGGAACAACATGAGGGTGAGTAAATGATGACAGAATTTTCATTTTTGGGAGATGATTAAGTGTGATGGCAGCTATGACATGTACCACAATGTTATATATTTTTAAACTACAGAGCTTTGATCTCTTAAGATCTCTTATCTCTTAGATGATTAAATATCATCTAAGACTAAGATGTTTTGCAGATATAGAGTAACAACTGATATTTATATGCATTTTATGGAAGTAGTTTGTTATACTGTTATAAAGATCTAATTGATTTACATTACAAGCTATCAGAATTTCATCTTACTTTTTGGCCATATAAATATCAGCAACTGCACCAAACTGCAAGTTTTGGCTCAGTTTGTGCCTCTGAATAAAACAGAGGTGTTTTTTTTTTACTTCTCGAGTATGAGCTCCATGTTCATATATCATACTATATGAATTATAAAATGCTGATATATCAAGTGTGATACTCAAAAAAAAAACAACAACACATTCAAACTTTTTTCAATTAACATATTCAAACTAAAGTTTCAATAAACTGCTCATTTACTTTTTTATAGACTGACAACTGATCTTTATATGCATTTTATGGAAGTAGTTTGTTATACTGTTATAAAGATCTAATTGATTTACATTACAAGCTATCAGAATTTCATCTTACTTTTTGGCCATATTAATATCAGCAACTGCACCAAACTGCAAATTTTGGCTCAGTTTGTGCCTCTGAATAAAACAGAGGTGTTTTTTTTTTTTTACTTCTCGAGTATGAGCTCCATGTTCATATATCATACTATATGAATTATAAAATGCTGATATATCAAGTGTGATACTCAAAAAAACAAAAAAACAACACATTTAAACTTTTTTCAATTAACATATTCAAACTAAAGTTTCAATAAACTGCTCATTTACTTTTTTATAGACTACATGATTACATACTCATAGATCGATTACAAAACTATGTCTTCAAAATGCTGCTTTTTATTTTAAATTTTATAGTTTTATAAAATGATATCTTATCATTTTATATTTAGATAAAGATGGAGTTTTGATACCAGAGTATATTATTTTTGTCTCACTCACTGTTGCACATTATTATTATTCTTTAGTTTGGGTTAAACAAATCAATTTTGCTTGGTTGGAACAGCAGCTACGCTAATTATGTCTCTATTTGTTTGACATCCCGTGGTAACTAGGATTTACACATGCTTCAGTCTGGATCCAGAACACCTGAGAAGAGATGATGCCAACCCCTCAGAGGACCTCAGATGATGCCAACCCTGAAACAAGATACAGAACTACCACATTTTGCTATATGTTTGATTGCATCATATAATAATTGTTGTTAATAGTGTTCATCGTCTGTTTGATTACGTCTTTAATTGATTTTTCCGTACATTTGTACAACTGACAGTCATCACTGATAAGCTACCACTAAATATTGTAGAAACTTAATTTGCTGTAAAGTTGCTTTGCAACGATTTGTATCGTGAAAAGCGCTATACAAATAAACTTGAATTGAATTTAACTGAATATTCACAGAGGAGCAATACATTTTTCATAATTGATTGATTCTGCCGATTTCCTCTTTTTCATCTTTTGAATGTTCCTTTCTAAAATAGCCTACCACTTATGTACACTCAGAAAGTCTGTCTGTTTTGTGGACATTCAGACAAAGACCAATCACTAGTCAGGTGGCTACACATCATTTGACCACTGGATTAGCAAAAATCATTTCAGGTGTTTCAACATTGCATCAACTACTGATGAACACATTAATGTTTATCTGAATTATCGCTCAGTAGGTTATTTAACCATGCAGGTTAAGGTTTAGGCGTTGCCAAACTTTTTTGTCATCTGAACCTCTTTCACCTAATATATTTACTTGAGATTTTAAAATAAATATTTAATAATTAAGTATCACATTTGCACGTTCACGGTTCTCTGGCATTGGTTAATGGTCACATGACATGCAGGTAAACAAATAAAATAATTCATTTTTCATTTTGATTTGTTATTTTTAAATGATTTATTTTACATTTTTATGATTTAATTAATGATTAACTTTTCATTAAACGCACAAACCCCATTTTGGGAAACCTTGGCATAGTGTAATGTTTAATGCACTTTATGTTGTAAATTACAACGAATGGAATATATCTTCTTACTCTTTGTATTTCATATCAATATGTTACAAGATTATCTTATTTAAATCAATGTGAAAAACAAGTTAGGTCAAAAGTAATCTAAAAGTAATCAAAAAGTAGTAGTGGTTATATTACCTAAAATGTGTAATGTAATAGATTATGTTACTAACTACAATTTTTGTCATGTAATTTGGAATCAGTAATGGACTACAAGTAATCTACCCAGCTCTGCCTGATTGTTATTTCATATGTCAGGCTTTCCAGGGTTAACTGGTTTTCTGTGGAGCATCAGGTAGCTTAGCTAGCTACATTTTTTTGAGTAGTTTTTCAACAACATTAGACTCTCGTGCCCTGTAGTACCTCATGCCTTATGTCCTTGACAGAAATTGGAAACAATAACCCAAGCTGTTCAATACACCTCCAAACATCTTCCTTAACTTTCTATTGTTTTTCTTTCAGGATATTTTGAAGCTGCACCATCAGTTTTAAGCCTTTCTGGATCTTTACCTCCAGCAAAGAGCTAATGGATGAGTAAGACTGTCACTGCGGGATGTTTACAGTGAGCTGTGTGTGTGTGGAGTCTTATTGGAGACATGAATCATGTTGTGTGCTAACAGACGACAAGCTAAATTCCCCAGCACTGAATCAGGCCTCTCAGCTGCACTAAATGATGTTGTGTTTATGACGGTATACTCTACTCCAGTCTACATGTGAGAAGATGAACTAAACTCCAAAGCTGTTATTATCTCTGTTTCATCACTGGCCCTGTTTATTACTGCAGGCATCAGGCTGTGGACAGCTCTGTATGAGCTCTGCTGAAACGCTGATCTATAACCAGTCGTCCACACTCAGATTTTATTATCAGCTATAAAGAAATGAAATAAATCTGCAAGGAACCATTTAAAAGACCATATCCACCTCACCGCTTTTCCTTACATACATAAACCATTTTTGCTGCTATCTTGAATAAGAGCAAAACAATAGAACAATAGATCTTCTTATTGTTTGCTATTGAATGAAAACACAACATGTGGGTGTATGAAGAATGATGCAAGATGGGAAGTGTGTTTAAAAGAGACAAGAGGAATAGGATGAGAGTCGCATGAGAGGAAGATGAATAAAGGATGGCTAATAGAAGACTAATAAAGTCTGTAGCTCATATTTGAAACCTAGTTAGCTGCCTTCATAAACAGCTGTCTAGACAAAACCCCGTGAGAACTGAGTTTAATTATATTGAATGTGCTCTGGTAGTGTATTTCAAATGTTAAAAGTGTATTTTTAAGAAACTGTACTTGCATATAATATAATATTAATTAAATATTAATGCCACTTAAGTGTACTTAGAGTTCACTTCAATGACTTTTTCTAAACACACTTAAGTAGACTTTTAAAAATTCACTTTATAAATGTAAAGTACTTTATCATTTTAACAGTGTGTAATTAGAAATTGAAGTTCATTTTTAATGTACTAAATTGCACATTCATCATTGCAAATGTGTAATTACAGATATACTTCAATTTATGACATACAAGTTTCAATAGAAATGACATTAAAGTATATTTTAGTTGATCATAAATGCTTGTCAGTACATTCAGCAGTACACTTTAAATGTATTTCAAAGACAATAGAATTAATTATGAAATTACATATAAAGATGTATTTAAGTACTACTTCAGTGGGTCAAAATGCATTCTAAAGTTCAGCTAGTCGCATTTAATATCACTTTAAACTATAATACATTTTCATTTAATTGCAATTAACACACAATTAAGTGTCAGAAAACATAAAATTCAGTTCAAACCAAGTATATTCGTTTAAAATGTATTATTTCTGTAATATTTATAAAGAGATGTAATGTTTTTAAAGAGTACATTTCTTTTTCCACAAGGGAGAAGTTAAAAACATGAACATAGAAATGAAAGTTCATCAACCTAATGTCAATCCAAATCCTTATGACCTTTTTTTGGTTGTTGACAAAAATAGATGAATGAAGGATAAGACTGTCAAGCTTCAAAATGCACAATGATGTATCATAAAAGTGATCTATACAACTCATACACGATATTCTTCTGAAGTCAGATAGCTTTGTTTGACACACAGCCCAAAAATTTACATTATTATTCACTGAAAAGCTTCCACTCGGACATTAAAATATGGTGCATTAATGATGATGCAAAAAAATAAAAATTATATAATCACAGTGCAGTGATTTCTTTCATGGAGTTTGTCGCAATGCATAATGGGATTAGCTTTTCGGCAAATGATACATTCGATCATGCCTTAGAATTTGGCCAGAATCATCTTTCACATCAGGAGCGTGCCTAGGATGACTTATAATGCTGCCTGTGTAGGCAGCTCACTAGGTTTTGGAACAGAGCCATGGTGTGACTACATGTGGGTGTATAAAGAATGAATGAAGAAGAGAAAGTCTGTTTAAAAGAGAAAAGAGGCGGTGAGGCAGAGGGTGAGAGGTGTGTGAGATAGAGAGGAAGATGAGGAGAGGAGTCTCTAGCTCTTTTCCAAAACCCAAGGAGCTGTGTTTCTGTCTGCTTCCTGAAATGGCAGATGGCTTCCAAGGCAGCATCGTAACCTTGATGGAAGCACATAAGTGGCTAATTTGGAATGCTCTTTATAGGCACGCCACACAAATAGTGCTCCTCACTAGAAGCACACAACAGACTCTGATTCTAATAGAGTTTGGTGTCAGCATGTTTTGCTAAGTTAATATCACAATAGCTCTGTGCCTAAATCTAGTCAGTTGCCTACATAGGCAGCATTTTAAAGCTTTGGTGCACTTGCAACACTGTTCTTTTATGCTGATTAAGATTCCTTATTTTAAGATTCCTTATTTTATTCTTGGGCCGCAATGCATATATCCCTTACACAGAAAGCAATCCCAGAATGCACTGCAACTAACTAGTTTGCCCAGTATTTGTGAGTTCTGTGCTTTCATGCTTATTAGTATTACATTCACTTAGCAGCATTTTAATGTCAAACTATTTCAGTTCACTAGGTCGTAGAGCAAAGCCAATATTCGATACACAAACAAGGAAAGAAAGAAACAAAAAAAATCATAGCATATTGGGTTTCATAGCCATGTGTACACAAATTTGATGTGAAATCTGAATACAAACATTTTCACTAACAAATCATGATTCATCAGTAACTGTCATACAAAAATCATTCTAAATTAATGAAAAAAAAATGTTCACCACATGTTCACAAAAATCACTTCAGTGGCATCATAAATGTGTTATGATGAAATACATACGTACATATAGTTCATCTTATATAGAGAGAGACACTGCGCATCTTTAGAGAGCATCATTGCCGAGAGTGACAAAAGTCTGTAAAGGAAATGTTGTGCAGAAAGCCCTATAATCTTTATGTGGTTTGGGTGTGTTTTATGCAAAGTACTCCAAATTCATTAACATTAGACTGAGGTTAAGAACCAATTTGTTCACATTCAATTCAAGTTTATTCAATTCAAGTTTATTTGTACAGCGCTTTTCACGATACAAATCATTGCAAAGCAACTTTACAGCAAATTAAGTTTCTACAATATTTAGTGGTAGCTTATCAGTGGACAGCTTCTAATGTATTAGAGAAGATAGTGCCCATGTTGCTAGTCATTTCGTCTAGTTCATGTGTACTTATTGGTACACAGAGCAGTTGAGATAAATCAGGCAGGTTATTTGTGAATCTGTCTTTGGTGGCTGGAACAATAGTTCTGCCCTGACGATAAGGCGGAGCCATGTAGTTAATATCAGTAATACGCAGCATGCACGATACAAGGAAATGGTCAGTAACATCATCACTTTGAGGTACGATATCTATGTCAGTAAGATCTATTCCATGCGATATAATTAAATCTAGCGTATGATTAAAACGATGAGTGGGCCCGGTGACGTTTTGCTTGACTCCAAAAGAGTTTATTAGGTCAGTAAACGTAAGTCCTAATGCGTCATTTGTATTATCAATGTGAATGTTAAAATCTCCGACAATTAGCGTTTTATCAACAGTAACCAATAGGTCTGAGAGGAAATCTGCAAATTCTTTTAGGAAATCTGTATATGGCCCTGGTGGTCTATACACAGTAGCCAGAGCAAGAGATACGATAGATTTCTTTTGCATATCTGATAGTGTAACATTAAGCAGAAGTATTTCGAATGAGTTAAACCTGTATCCTGTCTTCTGAGTAACACGTTGTGAATATTTTCTTGAAAATCTATCCTATGCTTAAAAATATGAATATTCCATGCAGTTATTGGAAAATGGGACCCATTGGGTTTGAATTAGATGAGAACATTTTAATTATACTTTCTAGCATTGAATGAAATACAAATACACTAAAAGTTTGGAATATTATATATATATATATACATTATATTAGTAATGATCCACTGAAGGCAAGTTGTAGTAGAACCCAAGTGCAGTTTTATTAAACAGAAGGTGACTCAAAATTACAAAAATACTCAAAGACTTGACTCAAAACATGAACAAGGACTTACCAACAGTGGTTACACGGACATCATCATATTAGAATGATTTCTGAAGGATCATGTGATACTGAAAACTGGAG
>NW_015641438.1:623585-625332 GCF_001515625.1 Sinocyclocheilus rhinocerous | reverse complement strand
ACAATTAGCAGTTTATCAACAGTAACCAATAGATCTGAGAGGAAATCTGCAAAGTAGAATCCAAGTGCAGTTTTATTAAACAGAAGGTGACTCAAAATTACAAAAATACTCAAAGACTTGACTCAAAACATGAACAAGGACTTACCAACAGTGGTTACAAGGACAAAGTTAGACAAAGGACAATGTTAACATGAGGGGTATATATACAGAGACCAGTGGTGGAAATTCATTCTACTAAATCATTTAGTAAGCAGAAATCTTAAATTTACCTTAACATATTAAGTTAGAGGAAGATGCGACAGAACTGATGCTTGAAGAATGCACTTCCAGCAACCATGATAAACAGTTGTAAAAACTACTTAATTACTGTAACGTGAGTATTTGTAATTCGTTACTTCACACCCCTGACAGAGACTAACGAGCAAACAAGACACACCTGAGAACAATCAAGACAATAAACCAATGAGAAAACAGAACTGAGAAACATGACAACATGACAACATGACACATTCACAAGGAGACCCTTGGGCTGTGGAGCACTGGAGGACCTATACCATGGTGTAGTGGTGAACCTGGACCATGGAGCAACCATAGAGGGTCTGGGAACCCTGGCGGAGCCAGAAACCAAAGTGGAGCCGGCAGAGCAGGTGACCAGGACCAGGGCAGAGCCAGAGACCACCAGGGCAGAGCTGAAGACCAGCACAGCAGAGCAGATGCGACTGCAATTGAGAGCACAGATAAGTTATAAACGGCCCCTGTGGCCGTAACAGGACATTCAGAGAATTCAGGAACGACTTTCATGGTTGTGTCATGGTTGTGTCAGAACAGGCCAAGAGTTCAGAGATGGCTGTGACAGGACAGGCAAAAGTTTCAGGGACAGCCTCCTTGGCCATGACAGGGCAAGCAGGGAGTTCAGGAACGGCCTTCTTGGCCGTGACAGGACAGGCGAAGAGCTCAGAAACGGCCTCAGTGGCCGTGACATGGCAGGTAGAAAGTCCATGAATGGCCTCATTGGCAGTGTCAGGGTAGGCAGTGGATTCAGGAACGGCCTCTGGAGCAGACTCAAGGACTGGATCGGCCTCTGGAGCGCAGTGTGCAGCCGACACACTCAAGATGGCAAATGCCATCAAGGGCAGCGCAGTAGACAGAGGGAAGACCGCCGGGCTTGAGAGTGTAGAGACCACTGGGATGCCAACCGCTCGCACTGACATCAGTGGTGGGTCCATCACACTGGCAATACTTCTCGTCTGTCCTGGCCCAAGCTCCGCATCCGCTGGAGCTTGGGTACTATAGACACCCCACCCCCTGTTCTGACACGACCATGGAAGTCATTCCTGAATTCTCTGAATGTCCTGTTATGGCCACAGGGGCCGTTTCTAACTTCTCTGTGCTCTCAATTGCAGTCACATCTGCTCTGCTGTGCTGGTCTTCAGCTCTGCCCTGGTGGTCTCTGGCTCTGCCGGCTCCACTTTGGTTTCTGGCTCCGCCAGGGTTCCCAGACCCTCTATGGTTGCTCCATGGTCCAGGTTCACCACTACACCATGGTATAGGTCCTCCAGTTCTCCACAGCCCAAGGGTCTCCTTGTGAATGTGTCATGTTGTCATGTTGTCATGTTTCTCAGTTCTGTTTTCTCATTGGTTTATTGTCTTGATTGTTCTCAGGTGTGTCTTGTTTGCTCGTTAGTCTCTGTCAGGGGTGTGAAGTAACGAATTACAAATACTCACGTTACAGTAATTAAGTAGTTTT
>NW_015641438.1:597702-617128 GCF_001515625.1 Sinocyclocheilus rhinocerous | reverse complement strand
CATGCACAAGGAGACCCTTGGGCTGTGGAGCACTGGAGGACCTATACCATGGTGTAGTGGTGAACCTGGACCATGGAGCAACCATAGAGGGTCTGGGAACCCTGGCGGAGCCAGAAACCAAAGTGGAGCCGGCAGAGCAGGTGACCAGGACCAGGGCAGAGCCAGAGACCACCAGGGCAGAGCTGAAGACCAGCACAGCAGAGCAGATGCGACTGCAATTGAGAGCACAGATAAGTTATAAACGGCCCCTGTGGCCGTAACAGGACATTCAGAGAATTCAGGAACGACTTTCATGGTTGTGTCATGGTTGTGTCAGAACAGGCCAAGAGTTCAGAGATGGCTGTGACAGGACAGGCAAAAGTTTCAGGGACAGCCTCCTTGGCCATGACAGGGCAAGCAGGGAGTTCAGGAACGGCCTTCTTGGCCGTGACAGGACAGGCGAAGAGCTCAGAAACGGCCTCAGTGGCCGTGACATGGCAGGTAGAAAGTCCATGAATGGCCTCATTGGCAGTGTCAGGGTAGGCAGTGGATTCAGGAACGGCCTCTGGAGCAGACTCAAGGACTGGATCGGCCTCTGGAGCGCAGTGTGCAGCCGACACACTCAAGATGGCAAATGCCATCAAGGGCAGCGCAGTAGACAGAGGGAAGACCGCCGGGCTTGAGAGTGTAGAGACCACTGGGATGCCAACCGCTCGCACTGACATCAGTGGTGGGTCCATCACACTGGCAATACTTCTCGTCTGTCCTGGCCCAAGCTCCGCATCCGCTGGAGCTTGGGTACTATAGACACCCCACCCCCTGTTCTGACACGACCATGGAAGTCATTCCTGAATTCTCTGAATGTCCTGTTATGGCCACAGGGGCCGTTTCTAACTTCTCTGTGCTCTCAATTGCAGTCACATCTGCTCTGCTGTGCTGGTCTTCAGCTCTGCCCTGGTGGCCTCTCCGCATCTGCTGGAGCTTGGGTACTATAGACCCCCCCCGAGACTCCAACTTGGTGGCCGTGACGTGACAAGGCTCTGGTGTAGCGGCCATCTTGACTGCAGGCTCCGGCGTGGCGAGCATCTTGGTTGAAGATTCCAGCATGGCAGCCATGTCATGAAGAAACTCTGTCTTGGCAGCCGTGATGTGAAGAAGCCCTGGCTCAGTGGACATGACAGCATCTTGGTTGAAGACTCCAGCATGGCAGCCATGTCATGAAGAAACTCTGTCTTGGCAGCCGTGATGTGAAGAAGCCCTGGCTCAGTGGACATGATGTGAATAGGCTCTGGCTTGGCAGGTGTGGTAGGTACTAGAGAATTGTGGGGTTCCTCATCCATAGTCCCCACAGTGAACCACTTAGCAACTTAGTAACAAGGGATAGTCAATAAACTCTGTCAGGGGAAACATGATTTTTTTCCCCAGGCAGTTGTGAACGTATGGGTTCATTTAAACCCACACGGAAAATGTCCTTTAGCGCAATGTCATTAAAATCCACATAGCAAGAAAGTTCAAGAAAATCCTCAACACAATTTTCAAAAGCCATCTTTCTTTGACGTGGGCAAAAGAGACGAAAAACTGCTGGGTTCATATTTTGGGTCTAGCTTTCTGTAATGATCCACTGAGGGCAAGTTGCAGTAGAACCCATGTGCAATTTTATTAAACAGATGGTGACTCAAAATTACAAAAATAAACAAAGACTTGACTTGACTTGACTCAAAACATGAACAAGGACTTACCAAAAGTGGTTACACGGACATCATCATATTAGAATGATTTCTGAAGGATCATGTGATACTGAAAACTGGAGTAATGATGCTGACAATTCAGCTTTGATAACAGAAATAAATTACATTTTACAAGTTATTTTAAATTGTAATATTATTTCACAATATTAAATGTTTACTGCAATTTTCATCAAATAAATGCAGCCTTGAGACTTCTTACAAAAACATTAAAAAATCTTCCAGACTTTTGACTGGTAGTGTATATATATATGTATATACATACTGTATATACCTTAGCTAACAGAGAGAAATGTCATTTACATCTTGCGTGTGCGTATGTATGCTCGTATGTGTTATTGCCCTTGTTCTGTCCTGTATACAAGCACATAACCGTCACAGGCGCTGATGAAATGGTATTGCTGACCCCAGGGGCCCCAAACGCCTGAAGTGAGCTGTCACTGTCACGTTACATTAGTGCCCTGTGTGAGTCTGATCTCAGAGGCAGCACATCATCATACGCCTGCCTCTTTTTCCTCGGTGTCCTTCCAGTCACACACACACACACACATACACACACACACACACACACCAGTCACAGTCTCGCACGAAACCATCATCTGTAATTCTAATGCATTTTTAGGAGCTAATGGAGATTGCAGGGTGAGCGAGCGTCTTCGTGGCAGCTCATTGGAGCTCTTCTTTCCCTTTCCTACATTTGACGTTGCTGTTTTGATAATGGCACGTCAAACTTGCTGTCATCTTGCATATTAAAATGAATAATGAGGCAAAGTTACTGTTGCAACTAATGCTAGAGATTTGCAAAGTGCCAGAGAGATGTAGACATAACAGACACATCTGCCTGTGTCACCTTGAAATATATGACATTTATGCCTGTTAGAGAGATTCTGAGCTGTGAAGCTCTTAGCATAACATAATCATGCTATTGAGTTCATACTATTGAGTTGAAACTAGCATTCATGAAATCTTATTTACAAGCAGCACAAATGTAATATTAATGCATGCAATAAAGTAGGGTTTAATCATTACACACAATAGTGGAGGGCGATTCATCCCCGGTATTTAATGGCCTGTCAGTGAAGTGAAGTTTGAACCCTATAGCACAGGCAAGAGTTATCCAGCCCTATTTAAGTAGCTTACTGCGAGTCAGCTCTGTCTGTCTGATCCTCTCGCTGCATTACTGTGAGTTGCTCCGGCCTCATCCTGACACTCAGCTGGGATCTCCAACGTGCTCGGATTATAAATGACCTAAACTGTGTTTGTGCCTGCGTGTTTCCAGCACTAAACGTGAGAGCCATCATCAACCTGTTTTTGTGCGTCAGACATTTGCTGCCATGTACAGAGAATGCAGAATAAGGTCTCCTACACAGACAATTAAACGTAATGCAACCAAAGAAATCGTTATGTGCCTGAAACACATTCTCATGCAGAGTGCATTGATAAATGAGAATTTCAGACAGACAGATCCAGTTTAAATTTGATGCTCATCTTACCTCTTTTAATGTAACAAACTCTCACTTAACAACTTTATCTGTGCACCACAGAAAAGTAGCTCCAGCAACATTTTAACATTGTCATGTTCTGCAAAGCCTTTATATACCCTTGAGCTCATTTGGTAAAATTCTGTAAAACCTTGGTTTAGGGGTGTTGCAATATACTGGTTTTTAATAATTAAATATCAATAATTAAAATAAAATTTAAATTAAATAAAACATTAAGAAATAGAACTGTGAACGGAATTCCAGGTCTAATTGTAGATGGGAAGTAATAGTTTTGAACTGTTTGCAAATAATAGTGCATTGATAAATGAGAATTTCAGACAGACAGATCCAGTTTAAATTTGATGCTCATCTTACCTCTTTTAATGTAACAAACTCTCACTTAACAACTTTTCTGTGCACCACAGAAAAGTAGCTCCAGCAACATTTTAACATTGTCATATTCTGCAAAGCCTTTATATACCCTTGAGCTCATTTGGTAAAATTCTGCAAAACCTTGGTTTAGGGGTGTTGCAATATACTGGTTTTTAATAATTAAATATCAATAATTAAAATAAAATTAAAATTAAATAAAACATTAAGAAATAGAACTGTGAACGGAATTCCAGGTCTAATTGTAGATGGGAAGTAATAGTTTTGAACTGTTTGCAAATAATATTTTAAAATATGCACATGAGCATGCCTAATATGAGAAAAATACAAAACTGTTCTTATCACATTCAGGAATTACACGAATCACATAAAATATACCATATTTTAAATTAAAAATGGCCATTTGAGAAAATAAAATAAAATGTGCATAAATGGAGTATGACATAAGAGGGAACCTGCCATGAATCAAACATCAAATAAAACAAAACGACAGGAATCAAAAATCCTCAAATGCCTTGTTTGTTAAAGTAGCATTTCGGAGAGCTTACGTTGTTACGATTGAATCAACCATATGCAGTATATAACCTACAGGAGTAAAATGTGCACCAAATACATACCACATGTTAAAAATTTCAAAAAAATGTTTTGCTGTTTGCTGTTTTTGGTAAATTAACTATAATAATTTTACATTAATTACAGTCTTTAATTGATTAATTAGCAGAAGTTATTACCTCACCACATGCGCATGACATCATTAACAACAGTTCTATGTTATTCAACTAACATGGTTCAAATGACAGAGTTGTGGCCATGTTACTATTGTTTCAGGAAAAACGAATAGTTAATTTTCCCAACAATGGATTGTACACTCTAAAAACTGAGTTGGTAATTATGGTAGTTAAGCCTGATTTGTTCATGTTTGTGTAGCTTCAACCCGCCAAAAGGGGTGGAGCCGACTGCTATATAAGTCGGCTTAGAGTGCCATTCATCAGAATCTTTCGAATGATAGCGACAATCATCGACTGGTGTACAGCCTTATTGCATGGCAGCTTACGCAACGCTCATACCCTTACCTCAGGGAACCGAGGTTATGTTGGGAACTGAGGTTACACTAGTAACCGGAGTGTTCTCTTTCAAATGGTCTCTCCCGTTGTGGTGTTCGCTTTTGGGGAAAGCATCCAATAGCACCATACTATAAGCAAGTGCAGAACGAAGTCACTCTGCGAGCCCAGCCCTGAAGCGCCCATAATGAGCGCTCCTAAAAAGCATGAACCAAATATGAGACCCAAGTCAACAGGCTGGGGTCTACCTAACAAGACCTACTCCACTTACACAAGGGAAAGCAGACAAAATCCGTGCCTGAAGGGCAGGGATGTCCAGGTTATAAAATCTGGTGAAGGTAGACAGCGAAGACCAGCTGGCTGCCACACAGATATCACTAATTGAAACTCCACTGGACCAAGCCCAGGAGGAGGCCATTCCTCTGGTGGAGTGGGCCCTCACACTGATAGGACACTGTAAGCCTACTGTGTAAGCCAAGGCTATAGCTTCGACTATCCAGCGAGTCTACAGCCATTCGTGGTAAGGAGAAGAGGAGAAATGCTCTTTTGAGTATGTGGGTCCGCTATCACAGTGGTAATTTTGTTGGGCACGCACTGAAGAGCGGCTCCAATTTGAAAAGAACTTCCGTCGCCCAGAGCTAGGCGGGTGGATGGAGAGTCGACGTGAGCTTTCTTTAAGGGCAATCCGGCCTCGGCAGGACCAGACCCTCTCCTCTTCCTCTCTGCATACGGATCAAGACGGCTTCTGAGGCTCAGGTTCCAGTGTCACTCGGGGGCGGGGTCCCTGGTGCTTAGGAAACGGGTAGTGTTTCGCCGCCTGAAAGCAATATGAAAGCCCAGGCTCAGACTTGGCTTGAGGCTGGGTCGTTGACAGCATGGGCTTAGCAGGCTTCTGAAAGGATGGAGCCTTCTGGCAACGTCAAGCAGCCGCAGAGCTGGAGCACTTCAGCAGGGAAGTGGAGCAGAGAAACGGGGGAGCAGACGAGGGAGGACCGCCTTCATTAAAGAAGGCAATCCGCGAGCGAAGCAGGGCGAGACTCATGCTCTCGCAGTGAGAGCAATCCTTCCCGGTGAGTGTTGCCTTGGCGTGGGTGCTGCCCAGGCCCGCGACACACTCACTGTGTTGTGCAGGGGTTCCCTGCATGAGCCACACTTGTGGCACGACATTTGAAACAACGCTGCTAAGGAATTTGCTCTCTTCAGTCACCAGATGGCCGTAGGGGAAGCGCTGTCTTTCTTCTTCCTCTGCCGGGGCTCTTCTACGGTGAGTAGCGGCTTCTCTTAGAGCTTCTTTGGGTTCTAGGCTTCTTTCTTCAGGGTCCAGCGGGGAGATGATCTTCGCGCTGAAGGAAAAAAATTCTGATGAATGGCGCTCTGATCCAACTTATATAGCAGTCGGCTCCACCCCTTTTGGCAGGTTGAAGCGCCATTTGTTTGTGCAGCTACACGAATGTGAACAAATCAGGCTTCACTATTAGAGTAAACAGGAGTTTACCCCATAAGCGTTAAACGCAATGGGAGAGACTGTTCGAAAGGGCACATCATTGTACGGGAAAAGCACACTGGTTGACACTCCAACATAGTACCGGTAAGTGGTGGTGTTGCCACATGTCAAAAAATGGAGAAAAAATAAGATATGGTGTATCGCCACTGCCACACTATATCATGTTGTCGGAGATAACAGATGAAAGTGAGATACACTATCTGCACCTGAAAAAAAGTTAGCTCACCAGTGTGAGAATTATTTGGATTCAATAACAAATGACATGCCGTTAGACTTCCTAATCTGCAGGAAGTGATGAAGAAGTAAGATATTTTGTAAGTTTTTTACAGTAATGGTTACATACTCTCTTTCTATCTCCCTACACTCGTATTTTGACTGTGATTCATTGACCAAAAGGGAGAAAAAACTAAATAAATACATTAAAGATGAATTTGACTATGCTTTTTTTATATAGATATTACACTTATATTATTGTTGTGAAGAATTTTGACCATGATAACCGTATGATGAACATCTTATGAACATCAACCATGTGATGAACTGCAGGGGGATCCTTTTTTAATGAATAGCTAATAAATTAAATAATAAAAATATAAAATTCAAATAAATAATTTTATCATTAAAATAAACACTTACTAAAAAATATTAAATGTTTTATCTGTTTACCTGCATGTCATGTGACCATTAACTAACATCAGAGAGCCGTAAACATGCAAATTTATTAATTAATTATTAACTTGCTACCTTAACATTTCAAGTAAATAGTATATTAGGTGAAAGAGGTTCAGCTGACAACAAAAATAAATAAATAAAAAATAAAACCTGATTATGAGTATTTTAAAATGTAATATAATCTAATTACAAGTGCTTAATTTTTGGAATCTGATTACATAAATAATTACATGTAATCAGTTACTACCCAGCACTGGTTACATTATATGACTTCTGTCATGTGATATCAAAGGCCACTTTCTTTTCGCAAAATACTTCCGTAATTTAAAAGTGTGATATCATATAAAAATAACCAAGGCTTTGCAAAATCCTTCCAAATTAGATTAAAATGCCACCGGAGCATTGTTTTAGTGGTGCATGGAAAAAATTGGATACACTGTTCCCCATGTTAAACATGCCTGGAAATAGTCGCATCATTCATTGTAAAGAAAAAATACAGAGTAAAATAAATCTGTGTTCTAGCTTATGTATTCAAACCATGTGGCCATGATTGTATATATCCCTCTGTCAGTGTTTGTTTATATTGTAGTACATGCAGTCAGCCAATTTTCTTGCTTCAGGCAAGTGACGTTTGATCAAAGAAGTCAACTCTTGTGACCTCTGGCAAAACCTGCCGATACAACTTCCCATTCTCTTCCTGAATAATTGCTAAAAATATACAGTACTTGCAAAATTGCAAACTTTTATTTGATGGTGGTAAACTCTAGAAAAATGCTTCTAGGGTTTCACCATACATAAGGATTTTGTTAGTCACCATCCCAAGAGGCATCTCCAAAAATGTATTGCTCAGCTAAATTGTGAATATTTCATTGAAAAGTTATATATATATATATATATATATATATACACCCTTGTGTTTTTGAAGGCCTTTGTTAATTTTGATGAGAATAGTGTTCTTGCAATTTCTCGCTCTCTCCTGCAGTATCTCACATTTCAGCTGAGCTTTTTTTCGTGAGTGCAGCATGTTTTAGGAGATAACTGCCTAAGCATGGCGACATTTGAGCCATCAGGTAGCATCGTGTGCATGTTCCTCTGCCCTCGGGGAATAGCGGAGCTTATCTACTTTCTTGTCACACTATCAGTGTGTTGCTCTGACATTGCGGCACTGCTGCCCTGACACTGCTTAAAGAAGAGTGACTGAGTGGCTGAGGCATTAAAGTGTAATATATGTAACAATCACATGTATAAAAGACATGTAATGTTATGTAAAATTGCCTCACAGAAGTGGTAAATGGAATGAAAGTAAGAGCACTGCATCCGTAAGTAAACATGTGAATTACTTGTGCATTTTTTTTTTATTTGTAATTATTGTATAACAAGAGATCAGTTGTTGCACTTTCTGTTAATACTCATCAGAAGATCCCAGACCCTGACTTCCTGACTAGATAACCTTATTACCTTAATCTCACTACCGCAATCTTACTACCTCAAACTCATTACCTTACTTCCAATTTCAAGCACATTAGCTCATCTTGTTACTTCAGAGTCATTACATTAATACTGCTTCTAATTTCATTTTGGTTACGTCATCCTTACTACTTTAACCTTATGCTCTCAGAGAGAAAAAAAGTGCAGAAATTGTGCCTTTAGGGGTACAACAAATTGTCACTGGGGCAGTGCCTTTAAAAGGACACATTTCTACCTTATTCAGCAATAACAGGATCATATTACTACTTCTATTAGGAACTTATAGGGGTAGATAAGATGCAAAGTTGTTCCTTTAAGGGTAATGCTCCACTGAAAAACTGCACTTTTTCTCTGACTTTTTTTTTACGTCCCTGGACGTATTGTTATTATTGTTATATTCTGGTGCATATGTATCCGCGTGGTTGAGTGCTCTGTGTTGTGCTTGGTCTCTCTCTCTCTCTCTCTCTCTCCCTCTCTCACTCGGTTCCCTCTCAGGCTGAATCACCATCACCTGTAGCTCGTTATGAGAGCGTGCCTGAGACTGAGAGTGGAGTATATGGTGGCAGTCTACACTGTAAAAAATTTCCTTGTAAATTAACGGTAATATACTGGCAGCAGGGTTTTTCCAGGAGTGTACCGTAATTTTAGTTTTATTACGGTATTCTGAATTACGGCTTTTTTGTAAATTAACGGTAATATACTGGCAGCAGGGTTTCCAGCAGTGTACCGTAATTTTACAGTTTCAGTACTGTATTCTAGATTGTTTTTTTTTTCTTTAAACGGAAGAACTGGCAATTTTGCTAATCATTAACTTTATTATAAATATCTGTACTTGAACAAATTCACAAACTGGCATTGTAATTTCATTTATACAAAAAAAGTGGCAGCAAGTACACAGAAAAGAGAAGACCAAGAGGGTATTTCTTATAGCACAGTATTTATTTAAGTGCCCAAGCAATAATTCAAATGCTTTCTCAAAAAAGCAATCAAAATGGAAGAATCAATTTGCAATCCAATGGAAGAATCAGTCTTTGTGTATGTTAGAGAAAGATGAGATGAAGAGAGAAGAAAAATGAACCATAGCATTACAAAACAGACAATGTGCAAAATGAACCCTGCAGAAGTCTGTAGACATATTTAAACCGATTTAAGTTGACTATATAACCACAAAACAAGCTGCCATTTAAGGTGTATCTGTGTGCTATGAGTATGACATAGCATGGGCATGGGCTTGGAGTGTACGTTCCCCTAAAAACAGCCTTTCAGAAATGGCAAACAACTTCTGAACAACAATCTTATTTTGGTGTAATAAAAGTCAAAACCTGGTAAGGATTTGCAGAACAGTCCAAGAACGTTTCAGAAACATAAAACTGTCACCAACTCTGATGCAAGTGTAGCCAGGGACGGGTGTAGTCTGAAACATAAACATTGAAAAAAATGCTTTGTAAGTTAAAATAACATCAAAAGAATGTCAAAAGAACATGACAAAAAGCAACATATAATACTACACAAACATTTCGGTAACTTAGGGCCCTATGATTTCAACGATGTGGAAAACACGGACAGAATCACCGAATCCAGTCATGAAAACGGAATTAGTCAAATAATGTGGATTGTCACAGAATTTGACAAATTTTGGATGAATACATTAAAATAGTGTTGTACACCTACTGAAATCGCGATGTGGATTAGTGTAGGTGAATATTAAACCGCAAAAAGACTATTTAAATATTATTACTGCATGTTCTGTGTGTCTCTGTGTGAATGAATGGCGCAGACGCGTGGTTTTGTTTACTACAAACATACTGAAGCACACGTGATGCTTGTGGTGTTTTCAGCGCCTGTTTTCTCACCATATGATGACAGGAATACATGAACTTCACATAAGAGCTTCTTTGAAAGCCGCTTTACCAGCATTTTACAGTTTTATTTGTGAAAAACGATTGTCATTTCATGTACACACACACACACACACAAAAATCAAGCTTCTTCTCGAAAAATCAAGCTTCTTCTCATCAACCCTTCAAAATAAAAGTTTGGTCTAATGTGAAGTAATTGTGACAGAAATATATCACTATTGTACAGTAGAATATGTAGTTCAAGAATTGCTTACCTGAAGGTGTAGTGGTACATTTAAACGACCAAAAAGTGACGTCTCTTGTTGATGCGGCCGTGCTAGCTGACGAATTTGCTCTAACGCATAAGAGTGTGTTCACTACTATGAGGCGTAACATAGTGCCGCTAACCAGTGAAAGCTCAGCCCGAGAAAATATCTATGACTCTTCTCGTGTTAAGACCGAGACTCCATCCAACTCACCTCGTAGGAAAAGTAATGGTAAACGAGTTTGTTTCTTCTGTCTTGACCCAAATCATCTCATTTTGGATTGTAAAGCTTGGAAACAGAAAGTAGCCGCGACCTAAAAGTACAGCTTTGGTTTACACGTTCGGTGATGTTGATAATGTCGCTACTGTTACTTGTGATTATCTGCCGTTTCTGCTGGATGGCACAGTGTCTCAGTCATCTGAATCAGAAGGGAAGCCGGTGAAGATTCTGAGAGACACTGGGTCAGTCCAGTCGCTAATTCTGGAAAATCGGTTACCGTCGCTGGCTAGTTATGCCGGTGCAGATGTTTTAGTTCGAGGTATTGGTATGCAGTGCTTCAGCGTTCCCCTACATGATCTGTACTTGCAATCAGAGTTAGTAACCGGACCTGTGAGGCTTGGGGTGTGCTCCCGCTTACCAATTGAAGGGGCAGATGTTATCCTCGGCAACGACCTCGCTGGTGGAGAGGTATTCCCATGCCCAGTAGTAACTACTGAACCGACTGTGATTGACAGTTCAAAACTTGCCCAGTGTTTCCCTGCTGCCTTTCCCGCGTGTGCAGTAACGCGTGCCTCAAGCAAGGAAATTCAGAGACGTAGTTGACTTCTCTGAAACCTTCTTGGTTAACTCAAATGATCATGATTCGATTCCAAATGAAGCTGTTGTAAAGGGATTTGATAATGCAGAGACTGTGCCGAAACTGAATTCTGTTGTTTGGGTAGGAAGGGAACAATTGGCGGCTGCTCAGAAAACAGATCCCTCGTTAGCAAGGTGCATTGAGTCTACGGTGGGACTCAAGAGAAAATCTGGTGATAAGGTAAGGTATTTCTGGGATGACCAAGTTTTAATACGGAGATGGAGGCCAAAAGCCCGTGCTGCCCTTAATGAGATTTACCAGATTGTGCTACCCCAGTCGTATAGGGAGCAAGTATTGAAAGCTGCTCATGAGCATGTGCTTTCAGGACATTTGGGTGTCACAAAGACATTCCGACGTGTGTCCCACTACTTTTTCTGGCCTGGCTTGAAATCAGCTGTGTCCAAATTCTGCCGCTCATGTGCTGTCTGTCAATTGGCTGGTAAACCAAATCAGAAGGTTCCCGTCGCACCTTTACAGCCCATATCAGTTATGAAAGAACCCTTTGAGCGCTTGTTGGTTGACTGTGTTGGTCCATTACCAAAGTCGAAATCTGGGCACGAGTACATTCTAACCATCATGTGTACAGCCACGCGCTTTCCCGAAGCTGTTCCCTTGTGCTCTATCAAGACACCTGTGATCATCAAAGAGTTAATTAAATTTTGTACCATGTTTGGCTTACCACGACTCTTACAAACTGACCGAGGTACAAACTTTACTTCGAGGCTTTTCACTCAGACATTAGCACAGCTCGGAATTAAGCATGTACTCTCGAGCGCATATCACCTGCAATCCCAAGGCGCTGTAGAAAGATTCCACCAAACACTCAAAGCAATGTTGCGTACTTACTGTCTCTCTAGTGGAAGGGATTGGGCGGAAGGCTTGCCATTTTTGATGTTTGCAATCAGAGAAGCAGGGCAGGAGTCCCTTGGTTTCAGTCCAGCAGACCTTGTATTTGGACATACAGTGCGTGGTCCTCTTAAAGTGCTAGCTGAACAACTGCTGGCCCAAGATACGTTGCCAGTAACCACCCTTAACTATGTTAGTTCCTTTCGGGAGCAGTTGCACAGGGCACGTGAACTTGCTCAGGAACATCTAATGACGACACAAGCAAAGATGAAAAAACATTTTGATAAGAAAACTGTTTCCCGTAGTTTCCATCCAACTGATGAAGTTCTTGTACTTCTTCCTGAACCTGGTTCGCCCTTACAAGCAAAATTCACAGGCCCCTATCAAGTGAAAGAAAAACTCAGGGACACCGACTATGTGGTCAGTACTCCTTATAGGCGACGCAAAACCAGAGTATGTCACATCAATATGTTAAAGAGGTTTGTAAGCAACTCTCAGCCGGTTTCTCCATTTGAATCTGTGTCTCCGGTACCTGTTGCTATGGCAACTTGCAACCAAGAAGCTGCTCAAGTTAGTCATCAAACTGGTGGAAGGTTGCAAAACTCTGCTGTGTTGAAAGATTTGACCACATTCCTTGCTCACTTAAGTCATGACCAGAGTAAGCAGATTATTCAGCTGATGCAACACTTTGAGTCACTGTTCTCTGACGTGCCAGGCAGAACCTCAGTTCTAGAGCATTACATCGATGTAGGGCAAGCTAAACCAATTAAACCGCACCCATACAGGGTTAATCCAACTAAGCGTAACATCATGAAAGTTGAAGCGGAGTACATGTTACAGCATGGCCTGGCCCGACCTAGTCAAAGTCCTTGGAGCTCCCCTTGTTTGTTAGTTCCCAAGGCAGATGGCACTTTTAGTTTCTGCACCGATTTCCGCAAGGTCAATGCAGTTACAAAAGCAGATTCCTTTCCACTCCCCAGAATGGAGGACTGTATAGACAGAGTGGGATGTGAGTGGGATGGGGTCTGAGTTTGTCACAAAGCTGGACTTGTTGAAAGGCTACTGGCAGGTGCTCTTGACTGTCCGTGCCTCAGAAATTTCTGCATTTGCCACCCCAGACTACTTCCTTCAATATGATGTCCTCACCTTTGGAATGCGCAATGCACCAGCCACCTTTCAGAGGCTGATGCATATTGTCCTCGGAGATGTGCCCAATTGTGAGGTTACTACAGAGGCTTTTGCAAGAACTTCTCATCTGTAGCTGCTCCGCTCACAGACTTGCTAAGCACATCAAGAGTTTTTAAGTGGAGCTATGAATGTGACCGAGCTTTTGAAGCTGCAAAGGACCACTTGTGTAACGCTCCCGTGCTGATTGCCCCTAACTTTGACCTACAATTTAAACTGCAGGTGGATGCTAGCACCTCTGGTGCCGGAGCAGTTCTGATTCAGGAGGATGCTCACGGAATCGAGCATCCTGTGTCTTACTTCTCCAGAAGCTTCCTGAAGCATCAGCAGGCCTATAGCACCATCGAAAAAGAAGCCCTGGCCTTACTGTGGGCCCTGCAGCATTTTGAAGTTTACCTTGGGAGTAGTGCCATCCCAATAACTGTATATACAGACCATAACCCTCTGACTTTCCTTTCCAACATGTCCTCATCTAACCAGCGATTGATGCGCTGGGCCCTCAAACTACAGGACTACAATATCGAAATCCGGCACATAAAAGGCACGGATAATATTGTGGCTGATGCACTCTCCAGAAATGGGGACATGGAAGTTTAAGAGGTGTATTAGTCTTATACCTTAAAAGAGTGTGTAAGTAGAAGCTACTTTTATTCCTGGTCTGTATTCTTAAGGGTGGGGGTGTTACGTCCCTGGACGTATTGTTATTATTGTTATATGTTTGTCACCCTCAGATTTTGAGTTGTTTATTAGCAAGTGGCTAATGGTGCTTCTGTGGTGAGCATTGTCCGGAAATAATATCTGACCCTGTTTTTGCTTTGTTAAAAAGCTAAAGATAAATAGCAGGTAATATATTCTTTTTATTTTCCTTTTTTTTCCGTATATGGGAGTTAAAAGGGAAGCTGTAAGGAGAGAGTGCCTTTTTCTTTGGATACTACTTTCATCCCTGTTTTTGGTTCAGTTAGGAAGTGGAGGGAAGTTTTATGTTGTTTATTTCTCTTTTCTTTTGGGTGTTTGAGGTAAGTTAGTGCTGCTCCCTAAAATAGTTAGTTAATTGTTTTGTTTGTTATTTTAGGCCTTGCTCTCTCCTGAGCCATTGCTCCCTATCGCTTTGTTAAACTCATTGTTTTTTTTTTGTAAATAAATCTCCATCTTTGTATTCATTTGAATTGGTGTCACTTTCACTCTGGGACGGAGGACTGAAGTGTGTTCTTGCCGCTCTTTTTTTTCCTTTGCTACTTCCCCTCTCAAACCCCTAGACAGGAGGGGGACGTAACACATCTCAAACTCATATTCATACTATCTTAAACTCATTAACTCAACCTCACTACCTGTAAATTGATACCTCAACCTTCTAATTTCTAATTCAGTAGTTCAAGCTCTAAATCTAAAAAACTTTACATCAGCCTCATTAACTCAAAACATACCTCCAAATCAGTAACTCAACCTTCAAATTGCAGTCACATTACCTTAACCGTACCATCTCAAACTCACTACCTCAAAAACATTACCTCAACCTTACTATCTCAAACTCGTTACCTCAACCTTACTATCTCAAACTCATTATCTTAACCTCACGGCCTCAGATACATTACCTCAACCTTACTATCTCAAACTCATTGGGCCCTGTTTTAACGTTCTAAGCGCATGGTCTAAAACGCACGGCGCAATTGCGCTTAGGGTGTGTCCGAATCCACTTTTGCTAGTTTAAGGACGGGAAAAATGGTAAGCACGCCCGGCGCATGGTCTAAACAGGTTGTCCCTATTCTATTAATGAGTAATGGGTGTGTTTTGGGCATAACATTCCATAAACCAATCAGAGTCTCATCTCCCATTCCCTTTAAAAGCCAGTTGCGCTCACGCCATGGCAGATTCGCTATTTACATGGCGGAATTTGCAAGCGGAAAAACTGAACGCTTCTCTAGTGAGGGAACATTTTAAATTTTAATCCTTTAATTTTTCATTTTAAAAATGTTTGTGTGCTGCTGCGCGTCCCTGTGTGTGTAATAAGCAGAGTGTATGCGCGTTATGCACCCGCCTATAGGCGCATATTACTAACGCGCTCTTTAAATAACAAAAAAATATATATATTGTGTCAGACTTTAGACCAGGTTTTTGTTGGTCAGTGGCACAGTCTATTTATGGCACAGTCTATCAGTTGCCTCAAAATAGCAACTCGCCAGCAATGCACCTGAACACACCTCGTTTTCAGACCAGCAAGCCCATGGGTGCACAAATGGGCGAAAATTTGTGCATTGTGAAAATTTGCATTGCTCCAGGTGTATGATAGGGCCATAATCGTAACCTCACTACCTCAAATACATTACCTCAACCTTACTATCTCAAACTCATTATCCTAGCCTCACTACCTCAAATACATTACCTCAACCTCACTATCTCAAACATCATTTCAACCTTACTACTACTGTGAACAAGAAACAGACTACACGTTGTTACCCGACCATTCATCACTTGCCGTCTTTAACAACATGCGTGCTGTCATTGATACGGCAGGACTAGACAGAAGGTGCCATGAGTGTAAACAAACAATGGCTAGCAAACAGCGTGTTTTGCCCTGTCTTTTCATCAGAAAAGACCAAAAAAGAAATCCTGATGGTGGACACAAATCTGGATTGCATGAAGAGGACAGTATGAACTTTCAGTCAAGGAGAACTGAGGTAAAATAGTTTTTATTTAACCTTTTTTACTCTGTCGCGATAGTCCCTCAAGGAAACATCAAATGCAGGAGTGTTGCAGCCATAGTTCCACGAACATTTCCTCCATTGATAAAATCTACCTAGCAGGACCAATATCATTGCGCCCACTATGACACACTACACAAGATTGAATCTTGCATCCCGACGCCCATTGTTGTTTACGAATCTCCATGACACCCTACGTCAAGCAGTTTGTGCCAAAATCGGGCTAAAATCGTGTAGTCTGAACCAGGCTTTAACCTCACTACCTCAAACATTACCTCAACCTTACTATCTCATTATCTCATTATCTTAACTCATTATCTTAACCTCACTACCTGAAAATCAGTGCCTCAATCTTGTAACTTCAAAATTAGTACATCAATACCTCAAGCTTCTAATTATAATCTCATTACCTCAACATTACTATCTCAAACTCATTTCATGAACTTCACTTTCTCAAACATTACCTCAACTTTACTATCTCAAACTCATTTTCTTAACCTCACTACCTCAAACAATACCTCAACCTTACTATCTCATTATCTTAACTCATTATCTTAACCTCACTACCCGAAAATCAGTACCTCAATCTTGTAATTTCAAAATTAGTAAATCAATACCTCAAGCTTCTAATTATAATCTCATTACCTCAACATTACTATCTCAAACTCATTTCATGAACTTCACTTCTTCAAACATTACCTGAGCCTCACTACCTTAAATTCATTACCTCAACTTTACTTCAGATTTCATACTCATTATATCAACCTCATTACTTCAACTTTACTTCCATTTTCAATCTCATTACTTCAGCCTCATTACCTCAACCTTTCTACTTTGAAACCAATACATATACCTTACATCTAATTTCAACCTCATTACCTCAACCTTACTTCCAGTGTCAAGCACCTTCATGTTACCTTAAACTCAACTTCACTACTAATTTTAATCTCATCAAATAATTCTCATTACCTTAACCTTGCTACATCAAATTCATTATTTCCACCTTTCTTCCAATTTCAACCTTATTACCTCAAACTCACTAATCTCTGTGTCATTACCTCTACCTCTTGGGAATAATTTAGTTAAAGAGGCTGACATCAACCTATCCTCCACAGGCTTTAGACACGTATTTATCTTTCTGTTGCTAAGCTGCTGAAAGGCGCTTTTTCAATGAAGCAGAGATAATATCATTCATAAGTAAAGGAGTCAATCAGCTTGACAAATGAGTATTTGTAATGTGTGGGAACTGACTGTCTCTCAGTTGAGCCATGGGAGTTTCAGAGCAATAACAGGAGACAAACTATATAACTCTGATGTGTCCCCTGGGGGGGTCTTACTCACTTTTCTTTACATGCCCATTCAATTACCTTCATCAGGATCAAGGGTCTGCCTCACACAAACACACACACACATTCAAACTGAAGATTCCAGTATTCAATTACAGCTGAAGCGATATCTTCAGACTGTGACTATTGTTCACTCATTGAGTCTGTACAATCAGCCCTTGTACAGATAGTTTGGGACCTGAAATCTCTCTAGTCCCTATAAAAATGAGCTTTCATTCCATGGGGCCTCTATTGTTTTCCTCCTCTGGTCTCTCATGAAAAAGGCTAACATTGTTGCAACTGATAATGAAGCTTAATGTTTCTCACGACACACTCTTCTTGTGCATGGAGCTCCTATGAGGCTTGTTAAGTTGCTAGCTGTGGTATTTCAGTGGGTATTGTTGGGTTGAAGGGTGCCAGGAATGCAAGCAGCGAGTCGATGGGTTTGAAATACCATTGTGCCACTCCAGACTTTGTTAGTAGCTGCATGGCATCAAGATGTTAAACAAAACACACAAACCAATGACATTCATAGCACAATAGAGTTGCCTAGGGTGGATACTGTAAGACAAAGCAAGTATAAATGATTTATTAAAACACTGAACTGTCATCACACAGAAATACAGCTTATTGTGGAATGAGTTATGAGCTGTTATTATTAAATTCATCCTCTTCCAGCAGACACACAGTCACTAAATAATACACAAATTTGTGTTTTTCATGGGTTTTGTTTGCATCATGGTTCTGTGGAAAGGGGTTTGGTGATCGGAGATTGCAAGAATTAAGCCATATGTCTGCACACTCTAAAATTAAAGTCAACAGTTTATATTTTGTGAAAAGTCGACAAAACCATTCCAAAACTGATTTAATGAGAAAGCATTAATATATTTTGATTTGTTTAGCCTTTTTAGCATTTCGTTTTGGTTAAGTAATGCAAATCACTACACAACTAAACATTTGCAAGAATGTTGTAAATTAGAGTTCTCAGTGTCCTTATTGCAGAATAAACTGTTATTACTGTCATTGTGATTTATTGTTTAATTCACTGTTATATCCATGTTCTGATTACCATAGTTTATTGCTTTGGAGCCTCCTAGCCAATAATCTGTTTCTTTTTCTTCTTTCCTCTTTTTCAACAGTTCAGTGGTACATAAAACTACCAACAACGGGCACCTTATAATTCATATGGTTAAAATTTATATTTTCATTGTTAGACATGAGATGGACTGCAGCACACACACATTTCACCACATGTAAAAGGAAACATCCTAAGGAAACATAATTTACAGATGTATGTCTGCACCAAATAATGGCCAACACACTCAACGCTAAGTCAATTTTATTTGTATTTATTTATAAAGTTTATTTGTATAGTGCATATCACATTGTTTCAAAGCAGCTTTACAGGATGCTATTGTTATCTTCATGCCTTATAGTCACATTTAGCAGATAAGAGCTGGCCGATGATATAGTTATAATTTGCAATGATACAAACAATCAAGCAGCTGAGATTTGCTATAGTATATCACTTTAGGTCAGTCTACAATGTGTATGCGGATAAAGTTGTATATACAGAG
The DNA here is from genome assembly GCF_001515625.1 of Sinocyclocheilus rhinocerous. Classification (NCBI taxonomy): domain Eukaryota; kingdom Metazoa; phylum Chordata; class Actinopteri; order Cypriniformes; family Cyprinidae; genus Sinocyclocheilus; species Sinocyclocheilus rhinocerous. The sequence continues at coordinate 598,237 of NW_015641438.1, read as the reverse complement.
CTAGTGTTTGTTTTTTGTTGGTTTTTTTTAAATAAAGAATAAAAAATAAATAAGATAAATATAAAGTAGAATTAAAATAGAATAGAAAGTGTTAGAGTTAGAGGGTCAAATAAAGGTGGAACAGATGTATTTTTAGTCGGTTCTTGAAGATGGTTAAGGACTTAGCTGCTCGGATTGATTTGAGCATGTCATTCCACCAGGAGGGAACAGTTAAATAGTAATAAATAGTTATATATATATCGCTGGGTGAAATATAGCTTGCATTTTATAATGTGCATTCTCGCATAACATCGTCAGTGTTTCATATTGTACATGTTGCTTTCTTCATTCTGTAGTGCCTTATTTAAAGGGGTCATATGATGCGATTTCAAGTTTTCCTTTCTCTTTGGAGTGTTACAGGCTCTTGGTGCATAAAGAAGATCTGTAAAGTCGCAAAGACTAAAGTCTTAAATCCAAAGAGATATTCTTTATAAAAGTTAAGATTCAGCCACGCCTTCCTAAAACGGCTCGTTCTAACACGCCCCCACATATCTAC
>NW_015641438.1:586541-597623 GCF_001515625.1 Sinocyclocheilus rhinocerous | reverse complement strand
ATTTCTCCGATCACAAATGCAGATATGGTTTTATGTTTACGCGGCGCGATGCAACGCAACGTGTAAAAAGACAGTATAAGTCATTATAATTCGTAATTATGTCCCCACTGGATGCAACGAATGCCTCGTTTATAATGGGTTTTCATGTTTTTGAATCATCGCTCCGGCCTGACAGGGCATCATCACAATATGGCAAGGGGCGTAACATTTTCGTCACGCGCTTGATGTATTCGGCCAATCATAACGCACTGGATAGCTGGCCAATCAGAGCACACCTCGCTTTTCAGACCGATGAGCTTTGTAAAAAATCGACGCGTTTCAGAAAGGCGGGGCATAGAGTAGAAACAATAATGTACAGTATGTGGAAAATAATGTGTTTTTTTAACCTTAAACCGCATAAACACATTTCATTACACCAAATACACCAAATTATGTTATTTTTAGCAACATCATATGACCACTTTAAACAGTTACATTGTATGTGTGTGTGTGTGTGTGTGTGTACACACACACGCACACTACAATATTTTACTACATTCATTATCATTTGTAAATCTTTCTGCTAGAAGACAATAAAGCAAAATGGAACTTTTCTATCCAACATATGGGACTAGTGATGTGATTTGTTGAAGAGGCTTTCATGTAGGTAATCATGTAGATTATTGCATGGCTGGAATCCTGCCAGCCCACAAACATGAGCAGAACTATCTGTTTTATCATATAAATTGCAGTCTGACACATTTTGGAATGGAACAATGAACTAAACTAACCTAGAAGAATTAACATTCACATATTTGGGCCTAAAACAGTTTGCTGAATTTAGCTGCCTCACTGGATTCAGTGAGAGGCGAGTGAAGGAGGAAGAATGCGCTCATTCTGTCCTCCTCCTCTCTGAAATGTAGGTGGCTTAACTTGTGATAAAGCCATGTCATAGGCAACGATTCCCAGAACAGAGAAAAAGAAACAGATAATGTTTGACAGGAGGTGAGAGAACAGAAAGGGATCCTGTGATTCTGTTGTTGCCAAGAATGGGCAATCTTGCTTTTCCCTATGCTAAAAATACAGGCCAGAAACACAGACTCTCTTGGTGTCTGTTTAATTTCATTGTCAGTTGTTGCATGAACTGGTGGATTGTTAATGGTGATTCACTTCTAATGACCATAAGCTTGGCACCTGCTGACTCCTCAGGATGTTTGTATCAGGGGTCAGGGTTTGGCTGGTTAGCTTTATCAGTTAGTCCCCAGCGGCAGATGCCTTAACGACACTATTATTAAAATGATACATATACCATTCATTACTCCGGTCTTCAGTGTCACATGATCTGTCAGAAATTATTCTAATATGCTGATTTGCTGCTTAAGAAACATTTATCATCATCAATGTTAAAATTATATATTTTTTCAGGATTCTTTGATGAATAGAAGAACAGCCTTTATTTGAAATATTTTGTAACATATTTTGTAGCAAAAGTTGAGGCCAAACATTTGAATTGTAGCGTATTTTTGGTGATATATTTTTAGCATTAATGTATTGATGTTTCACTAGTGCCGATTCACCCTAAACAGCAAAAAATAAACCAACTGCCATATTTTACTTTTTATCCATTAATGCATTTTGCCCACATAATTATGTAGTTACAGTATCTACCAGTAGGAGCTAACTGCTAAAGCTAACCAGCTAAACAATGATCCCTGCCTGGAGTAATATGAAGTAATCATTGGCATTTACCTCTTAGGCACTAAAAAACTCCATCCAGTCCTTTATCATCTTTATGAGTTTTCAAAGTAGAGAAACCATTTTAATAAAGTAAACCTAATTGTGAAAGTACAGCAGTCAGGAATAATTAGCAAAGCTATCTTACAACATAAACAGCTTACCCATGCTACTACCTGACCAATGACCAGTTATCTAAAATAATACATAAATATCGGATGAATGATGAAGATTCTTTTGCATAATGGGTTCTGTTTTACTTACTGTTTTTCAAAAGTATTGTATTCATGTGATTTATTTTTCCAAGCAAGTCTCCCAAACACTCCCTCTGTCTGCCATTGCTTGGACAAACAGACCCCAAAAACTCACAACACTGGTTGAGTCAGAGGTTGACATGGCAGACTGATTTAAATAAACAGAGCGTGTTTCGATAACGCCACACACTGAAAATAAATAAATAAATCTGAGTGGATGTAAATGCTACGTAATTAGATCTGTGATATTAACAATAAAATGTTAAGTTTGTATCTTTACATGAATATATCTAGTTGTGAATTATTCTGCATTTGTTCAAAATACAAGTGCATTTTTTTGCTTTACAAAATGTATCTACGTAATCCCAGGCAATCTTCTTAGGTACACACACATAACAAACAATAACCTTGTTTTATTTACTCAGTACAAAATAATTACTTCCCTTCGCATCTTCCAAACAAAGAGAAGCACGCGTACTAAACTTAAGGTAAGAATAAAGTTAGCAAAGTGACGTTATAGTTGGTTGTCTTTACAGTTTTCGAATTGTTGTATGAAAACGAGACTTTATTTATGTGTAATTTGAAGATAACGTTGTTTGTACGTGGACTAAACTATGACTACGCTCGTAGGTGCTTCTGGATGACGCTGTCCCGCACACTTCTGAGCTCCGCTAAAAACAAACCCAACATTTCTACACCTGGAACAAGGAGGTAATAAGCACACGATTACGATAGTATGGTTTGTGTGTGATTTTCATGCGATTGGAGCTATTTTCATATCAATAATGAATGTTTATTATAAATGTTAAGCATTTCAACAACATTAAATGACTAAAATTCACATTAGATCGCAATCGGAAGTTAATACAAACAGTCGATGGTGGTTTAAAGTGAATTTTGAGAAAAAGAGTAATATTAATCTTTTAAATTGTGTTATGTGGTTGTGGAGAGAAGTAAATTTGAAACTATTTTTTATAATATAGTTAAATTATTTGCTATGTTTTTGTTTTTCTTGCACTGATCAGTCACTAATCATAACTGTCATGAGCCGGGTTTGCCTCTAGTTTTCTTTTTCTTTTCTATTTCGTGTAATGCTATCCTAGACTCTGTTCGTGATCACAATCAGCACTCGCGCTGATTGGGACCGCATCTGTTCCCTCTTTACGCTGATTGTGCTGATCTATTTCTCTCTGCGTGTTACAAGGCTCTCTGCCAGATTAGTGTGCTTTCATGCCAGTCTCTTGGCTCTCTTTTCTGTCATTTGTGAGATCCAGTCGAGTTCAGTTCTGCACTGTCTAGTCGAGTCCTGTCATGTGACTTACCTGGATTTCTGCCCAGTCTCCCAGCTATCCGCTGCCAGCAGTTCACTCTCCTCCGGACGCTGTCCTCCGGTCCGTACAGTCTAAGAGGTAGTCGCTCCTCGACCTGCAGCCCGGGGTGGTGCCCTGAACTCTCATGTCAAGTCAACCCTTATGTTCCAGTGCTCCTGTGTTAAAGCCCAGTTCTGCGACCACCGAATACGGCCAGTGAACGGCAGACTGCCTAAGTTTGTTTTTGTGGACAATAAATCCTCTGTTGGACTTGCCTTTGCTTCTGGGTCCTTTAATCCTGACAGAATAATCTGGCCACAGATGGACCCAGCAAAGGAGCCTCCAATTCGATCAGCAGTGGAGCTGCAGGGCGCAATGCTGGGCCGACACGAGGAGGAACTCGTCGCCGCCAGGTTCGCCGTGGATAGCCTGTCAGCCCAGGTGACAGATTTAACCAATCTGCTGCAGAGCCTGCGTCCTGAGCAGCCGGCCATGCCTCAGGCACACATTAACAATCCTCCTTGCTATTCTGGACAGCCCACAGAGTGCCGAGCCTTTTGTACGCAGTGTGAGGTGGTCTTTTCCCTCCAACCTACTACTTATGCCGATGATCGCTCCAGGGTAACTTTTGTACTCTCTCTCGTGACTGGGCGGGCTCGTGACTGGGGAACGGCAGTGTGGGAGTCGGAGGCAGACTGCTGTGAGCGATTCTCTTCATTTAAGGAGGAGATGATAAAGGTGTTCGACCGCTCCGTTTATGGCCTCGAGGCGTCTCGACAACTAGCCACACTTCGCCAGGGTAGGTGTTCTGCTGCCGATTATGCAATCGAGTTCCGCACCCTAGCGGCCACCTGTGAGTGGAACGAGCCGGCACTCACAGCCCGCTTTCCGGAGGGTCTCTCTGGGGAGATAAGGGAGAAGATTTTCACCCGCGACCTACCATCCCGCATGGACCAGCTGGTTGAACTGGCCATCCGGATCGACAAGTGCTTTGAGATGCGCCGCCACGCCCACATCTCCGTTCCAGATCAACGGGCAGTTTCGCCTGCCGTCCCACCTCCAGTAGTGACCACATCTGAACCCGAGCCCATGCAGCAAGGGGGTTTCCGTATCTCTGCTGCGGAGCGTCAGCGTCGCATTACGGGAGGTCTCTGCATGTATTGTGGTGCTCCGGGGCATTTCTCCGCAAGGTGTCCAGTAAAAGAGAGCGCTCACCAGTAGACCGGGGAGTACTGGCAAGCGTGACTACCTCTTCCCCATCTCATAGGACTCGTACCTTCCTCGAGGCCTGCCTACGCTGTGGGGGCTCCTCTTTTCCCTGTGCGGCCCTTGTTGCTTCAGGCGCAGAGGGGAACTTCATGGATGAGGACTGGGCTATCGATCACAGCATTCCTCTTCGAGTGCTAAGAGACCCTCCCACCATCTATGCCCTGGATGATCGCATCCTCTCCAAGATCCTTCGAGCCACCGTCCCGGTGAGACTCACCGTTTCCGGCAATCACCAAGAGACAATTTTATTTTTTATTTTTCGTTCCCCCTTAGCGCCTATTGTCTTAGGGGCACCCCTGGTTAACTCAGCATAATCCCCAAATTAACTGGGTAGAGGGGACCATAATGTCTTGGAACTTATCTTGTCATGTTAAGTGTCTTGTCTCAGCTGTGCCTGTTGTGTCCTCTGTTTCTGTGTTTCAGGAGGAACCCGACGATTTATCTGGTGTTCCGAAGGAGTACCACGATCTGCGAGCGGTGTTTAGTCGTTCCCGGGCTGCTTCTCTACCTCCCCATCGACTGTACGACTGCAGCATCGATTTGGTCCCAGGTAGTACGTCACCTCGTGGTAGACTTTATTCCTTGTCCGCCCCCGAATGCGAAGCGCTTGAGAAATACCTTGCTGACTCGTTGGCCGCCGGTACCATTGTTCCCTCCTCCTCTCCCGCCGGCGCGGGGTTTTTCTTCGTAAAAAAGAAGGATGGTTCATTGTGTCCCTGCATAGATTATCGTGGGTTGAACGACATAACAATTAAGAACCGGTACCCGTTGCCACTTATGATGTCGGCCTTTGAGATCTTGCAGGGAGCAAAGATTTTCACAAAATTAGACCTTCGCAATGCGTATCATTTGGTGCGCATCAAGGAGGGAGATGAGTGGAAGACAGCTTTCAATACACCCCTAGGCCACTTTGAATACCGGGTTCTACCGTTCGGACTCATCAACGCTCCCGCTGTGTTCCAAGCATTCGTGAATGATGTCCTTAGGGACATGCTCAATGTTTTCGTTTTCGTGTACCTAGATGACATTCTCATTTTTTCACACTCACCCCGGGAACACGTTCAGCACGTGCGTCGTGTGCTACAATGCCTGTTAGAGAATCGCCTTTTTGTTAAGGCAGAGAAATGCGGTTTTCATGCTGATTCTGTTACGTTTTTGGGTTTTGTCGTGTCCGCCGAGGGCATTAGTATGGATCCGGCCAAGGTGCGCGCCATTATCGATTGGCCCATTCCTGACTCACGCCCCGCTCTTCAGAGGTTTTTGGGGTTTGCAATCTTTTATCGTCGCTTTATTCGGAATTTAAGTCAGGTGGCCGCCCCCCTTACTGCCCTCACTTTGACCAAGTCCTGTTTATCTTGGTCTGAAGCAGCTCAAGTAGCCTTCGACCATCTTAAGAGATTATTTACGACCGCTCCTATTCTTATCACTCCCGATGCTACAAGACAATTCATAGTGGAGGTTGATGCATCTAATGTTGGTGTGGGAGCGGTGCTATCGCAGCGCTCTCCACAGGTTGACCGGGTCCACCAGTTTTTTTCTCACCGCCTCTTGCCGGCGGAACGTAACTATGATGTAGGTAACCGCAAATTCCTAGCCATTCGCTTGGCACTAGGTGAGTGGCGCCATTGGCTTGAGGGGGCAGCCCATCCGTTCGTTGTTTGGATAGATCGAGTTTAGTTCTGCACTGTCTAGTCGAGTCCTGTTGTGTGACTTACCTGGATTTCTGCCCAGTCTCCCAGCTACCCGCTGCCAGGAGTTCGCTCTCCTCCGGACGCTGTCCTCCGGTCCGTACAGTCTAAGATGTAGTCGCTCCTCGACCTGCAGCCAGGGGTGGCGCCCCGAACACTCAAGTCAAGTCAACCCTTATGTTCCAGTGCTCCTGTGTTAAAGCCCAGTTCTACGACCGCTGAATACGGCCAGTGAACGGCAGACTGCCTAAGTTTGTTTTTGTGGACAATAAATCCTCTGTTTGACTTGCCTTTGCTTCTGGGTCCTTTAATCCTGACAATAACACTGTGTATGTGTCCTTACCAGGTGATTCTTTTGACAAGTACACTGGATAAAGGTATGTAACTTTCCATAAATTGGTTTATTGTAGTGAGGAAAGTGGGGGTAAAGTTAAATTAACTTAGATAGCTCATGGGCCAGACAAAAAGTTTTTTTTTTTTCAAATGGCATCATAAATGAGGCATGTACTTTTAACATTGTAGTAGTTAGTTTAATGTTGTAGCATTCTATTCTGCATTTAAGATAATCTCATATTGAATATATTTGTAGGACAACAACATTGAGTCCTGAAGAGAAACTGTGATCAGAGGCCTCATTCTCTACCTTGGTGAAAAGACAGAGTTAATCAAGGACTACCAGGCAAAGAAAACATATGTCTGCCCTCTCACTTTTTATGAATGCATACTGAAAGATCGTCACATTTATTTATTGATATACAGTATATATATATATATATACATAATATCATTATGGCATCACATGACACAGCTGATTGGTTCACTTCTGTATCAGCAGCCAATAAGCTTGCTGCTCAACATTCAAATTCTTGGCTTGTGCTTGCTGTGCTTGCTTCTGAAGCGCGCTTCAGAAACCCTCCACCTTCCCCAGCTCCACCTGTATAGATCGTGCTGCGAGGTGATTCACGTATGCTATGGGGGTATTTCATATATGTTATATGTGCAGCAGCAGCAGTATTTCTTACATGCTCACAGCAGCATGTCTGTAGATGTATTGGCAGTTGCAAGTCAAATCTATTCCACCAAGACCAAACACATTAACATTGCCATGTACATTACCATGCCAAATGCTCTGAGAGTTGTCATGACAGAAATATTTTTCAATTCACACAAGTTAGTTATTGTTTATAAATGTAGGCAAATCCGTGTAAAAAAAATTACGGTTCACAAATGTATTTCTGACGTGTACACATGTTTCTTGGCTTAAATCACAACACTGCTCAAAACTACCAAAAAGCAACCATGTAAAAAGCAACCACGTAATCCCACCCAGATTTCTGTTCAGAGGGAGAGCAAAGAGCTATATACCTTCTTCACATTAGCAAAAAAAAAAAGTAGGTTTAATTCTCTCTGTTATATTTAACAGGTTTATGATGACAACATTGTTGCAGCCATCCAAGAGGACCTCACTTCATTTGTACTCCATCCTTGTGGTCAGCAAAGCCAGGGATGGAGTTCTCGAGAAGCAAACTGAAATAGCCATCGAGGGAGCAGAGGTCCTTTTTGCTATTCCTAATGTAGCACATGCTTGCACCTATCTAATGGGCCTTGTTTATGCCTTGGAACTAAGCTATCCAAAGAAACTGAATTCGAACCATGTTTGTGAGTCTGTTAATGTTCAAGGTGCATTTGAAAGAAAGATGACTGTTAAGAAGTGAAAAACGTGACTCATGGAAAATATTTTGCACAATGTGAATTTATTTCAATATAAATCCAAAGAAAATAAAATTTTGATTTATTAGAAGATCTGCTTTATTTCCACATGGGGATCATGTTTGTGTGCTTCTTGTTTTTAAAGTCTTGGAGTATGTTACTGTTAAGGACTGAAAAACACAGTTGTATATAAAATATTCTGTGCAGTTTTTACTATCAAATGGCAAAAATGTCAGCTTAAAGATGTAATAACTAGATTTCCATATTTGATGAGTATGTATTCTACTGGCATTCAGTTGAAAAGTACCAGTGGTGAAATAGTAAATAGTTGTAAATAAAAATAAATTAATTGCATTTATACTTTCAGTAGAAATAGTTGCTAATTAGAAAATTTGAGTACATGTAACTAAAATACACTAACAAATTTGGAAAAACAGTAGATCCCACTCGAAATTTGTAATAGGGAAATTAAAAAATTAAGTTGGATTCAATCAAAATATTGTAAAAGTTATGTAGATCACACACACAAAAATTATTAAAGAAATACTAAAATTATGTGTACAGTACTTTATGTGCAAATTTTCTTTCAACAGACAGAAAAATTTAATAGTTTATGAAAAGACTGGTCTTGTTTGATCTACGTAATAAAATTATGCAAAACAATTCATCATAAAATTAATTCATTTTAAGTAAATCAAGCAGACATTTTTTATCAGTGCAGTGTTTACACTCTTCATAAGTCAACCTGTGAATGGCTTACATACAGTTGTCTCTGCACGGACACATGAAAGCATCAAACAAACTACACACCTCAGCTTTAAGCAACATGAGCGATTCTGACTAAATTACAAACACTAAACAGTGTGTCTGCCTCTCAGATCACGTTAAGTGTTGATGTAAGCAGAGGAACGTGATTCTGGCGGCCTTTTAAGGAGCTGAGGTAAGTGAGTTCTTCATTCTGAGCACTAAAAATTCAAGTGTGACAAATTATAGTGTGGTTTAAAAAACTCAGCAGTATGACTCCAGTGTACACAATGACATAAGCCTGATATCACTGCCGCCTCTCTGCTTGCCAGTGCACTCACAGTCTTTCTTTCTGCTTTTGTCCTGTTCAGTGATTTTATCTCTATGTATTTTTAGTGCTACATACTTTTGGCTTCAGCAGAGCGACTCAGCAGCCAGAACAAACACTAATACTCAATGGCCTGTGGTGAATCAGACTCCAAGATATCATTGTGTACTGGGGACAATAACAGACGTTCCAACTATTTCTATCCATCTGCAGCCTGAGCAGATGAAGATATCCAGGATGAAAGGCCATGATCAACTGGGAGTGTTAAAGAACAATGACCTCAGGAAGAATTTTGGATTTAGATCCCAAATTTTAGATGTAATCATGTCCGTCATGCTTGACAACAGTCAAAACAGGGCATCATAAGCTTTAACAGTTCAAGTTTACGTTTACGTTTACATTTACATTTATTCATTTAGCAGACACTTTTATCCAAAGCGACTTACAAATAAGAAACACAACAAACTATTCATCAAAAAGAGGCAAATAAGCACAATAAGTGTCTGGAATACAAAGTTTCAGACATTGTTTAATGGTTTAAAAGTATTTAAGTAGCATATCTTAAAATATTATTGTAGGACAATGTTCACTTACATAGAATGAAAATGTCATGCATACACTGTTAAAATGTTTTGAAGTTGTAATTAAAAACGAAGACTAGAGTATGTTTTACAAGAAAATACTATTTCAGTTTTTCTACTGAATTCCATGTTTAATTCAATGTGTTACTTGCCATTTCTTTGTAATTATTAGTGAAATTTACTTAATTATTTAACACATTATTATAATTTTTTTGCAATTTCTGATGAAAATTCTTCGTACACCAATTTTTATTTTATTTTATTTTATAATTTATGGTTTAAAAAGAAAAAAAAATAATTGGAAAGTTGCCATCTCAGTGACAGCTTTAGTACTTTTTTTCTCCCCCAGAGAATGTATAGAAAGGATTAGAAATAATTTGTTTTGCAATTATCATAATTTATTTTACTGATTTTGGTAGAAATTAGATTTCTGTAGTTTTAAGTAAGACGGGAGTCTCTGTAGTCTGGATGAGGGTATTATAGAAGTCTGTGTGATTAATTGTAGAAGCTAATGAGAAAGTTATGTATATAATTAATTTGGTGTCCTTTCAGAGCAGTCCCTGATCAGACACCCCTCATTGATTTAATTTTCTATCTATTTCAGATGTGATACCAGCAGTACTTGAACCACCAACTGTTAAATTAGCCAGAAAGTTGGCAAAAAGGTATAAATCCACAATGAAGGTGCACCAGGCTGTACAACAAGAAATTTAGCTTTTGTTACATGTTTGTTGAAGGGCAAAATAATTGAGGAGAAATACTGCAATCATGGAAATTCCTGTCCAGATGGGACTTGATTTCTCAGAGGACAACAGGAGGTAATTTGCCCCATAGAATTTAATATTTATTTATTTTTTACCTAGGTTATGTGTGAAATACACAAACATTTTTGCTTTGGACAGGGAAAACTAGTCCCTGTCGTTTGCAGAATAAATTAATTATATAAAATATATATATATATTTTTTTTTTTACAGTGGCATCTGTTAACCAAAAACTTGCTGCAGCTGTTATATTTCAGGCTTGTGTTGTGTTTTGTTCCCCATGTGCTCCCTGTGTTTATGCCCATATTTGGTTAGGTTCCGTTTCCTGTCCTGATTATGTTGATTTAATTCCAGGGGTTCCCCGTTTATTTCCATTGATCCCAGGTGTGTCTCGTCATCCCCTCGTCTTGTCATGTGTTTAAATAGTGTGCCCGGTTGTTAGTTCAGCGTCCAGTATTGTTCATGTCTACATGTGTTACGTGAGCTTGCCGCGGCTCCCCAGCTCACCCCACGCCGAGAACCTCCACATACCTCTCCAATGGCTCCTACCGCCTGCCCAACCCCAAATTCCCCGCTGTCCTCCGAAGCTCCACCCTAGTTATCAGCCCAGTACGGCTGGCCGTTCCGAGTTCAGGTCGCTATGAAGTCAAGCCCGCCGGCGGCGGCTCTCTCCAGCCCCAGAGCTCACTCTAGTGTCGGCTCGAGCCCCAGAGCTCGCTCCAG
>NW_015641438.1:586238-586475 GCF_001515625.1 Sinocyclocheilus rhinocerous | reverse complement strand
CGTGGGGCCTCCCGTCCAAGCCTGTCCTGAGGGATCTCCAAGGCGCCCACCCTCCCACCCCTTTGATGTTGTATGGCGCGAGGACGCGCCTTCTGGAGGGGGGCGTCATGTCAGGCTTGTGTTGTGTTTTGTTCCCTATGTGCTCCCTGTGTCCCAGTGTTTATGCCCATATTTGGTTAGGTTCTGGTTCCTGGATTATGTTGGTTGATTTAATTCCAGGTGTTCCCCGTTTATTTC
>NW_015641438.1:573537-585940 GCF_001515625.1 Sinocyclocheilus rhinocerous | reverse complement strand
GTTCCCCGTTTATTTCCATTGATCCCAGGTGTGTCTCGTCATCCCCTCGTCTTGTCATGTGTTTAAATAGTGTGCCCGGTTGTTAGTTCAGCATCCAGTATTGTTCATGTCTACATGTGTTACGTGAGTTTTCAGTCTTTCTTTGTTATAATTAAATCTCTTTGGATTGATGTTCTCCTCATCTCCCTCCGTTCCTTGCTCCTCACTCCACTCAGTAGTGCAACCGTGACATTATAGGAGCTGTTACTGTCGTATTAAGTTTAAGAGCATCGTCACATCATCTGGCAAGATTTAAATAATTACTTACTTTAAGAGTAATGTAATAGTGAGATCATTTTAAATTATCATTGGCTTCTGCGCACCATTGCATTACTTTAAGCTTAAACACTTTTAGCATATTGTAAATAATTCAGATCCTATTTCCAGACTGCTTTCATGAGTTTCTCTCAGAAGTAGCACCAGTTTTATTTTGGTGGACTGTAAACTAAAAATATTCCAGTAATGTTCTTATCTTGGTGGAATGAGGTGTCAGGGGACGGTAAATGGCACAGTGCTTCCTCCGCTCTGTATGCCAGTGGACCACCCAAAACCACATGCAGATCACAAATGACTGACTTCTGACTTTTTTTTTTTTTTTGCAGAAGGCAGGAAAGGAAAATAACAATGATTATAAAAGCACCTTCACATCCAAACAAACTGAATTCTAGTGAAAAGGGATATGAAATGATGAAGTAACTTGTGATCTTATCAAACTCACATGATAACAAATAAAAAGCATGTAAAGTGGTCTCAGGAATCTGTTAGAACATTCTGTTCAGCTCAGTGTATTCAGCAGTGATGAAGTTCATGAGCTTTACACTGAAGTCACACTTGAGTAGGAGCAAATGTTGGATGAGCATGAATTAACATCTAGCTTCTTATTAGAGCCTGATACTTTTCATATTTTGAAAAGCTTTCTTGCCAGTGCTAGAACTGTTAACATTTTTAAGCCCACATTGGGCAATGTGGCCTAAATAAAATGATCTATGTTGTGTTGGAGGCACGCATGAACCACAGGATGTGAGTGGAATGATTCCTGTGCCTAAAAGTTTTCACAAACTTCACATGTTCTACGCGTGCATGTTTTTTACTGATGCTGACCTAAGGGACTATGAAAATCTGAAAATGTTTTCAATTCAGGTTCAGGTTTATTTCTGGTTGATCTCTTATAAGTGACATGCAGTAGCCTCAAAATAACTAAATTTTGTTTAAATTTAAAAAATGACTTTTAATCAACTAGCATTTTAGGATATATTAACACAACAATGATTGAACTAAAAACTGAAAGGTTTTTATTTGTGTTAAGTTGTCAAAACTGTCCCCGTTCACACGGATCCAGAAAACAACTAAAAACATTGTATTATTCATGCCAGGCCAGTAGTTGGCGATGTAAAGAAACACTACATGCCTGCACAAATTCCTATAGACTGAAAACGTATGCACGACAGTACCGTTTTAACAAATGTATGTTTTTGTAGTTTTACATGAGACAATAACAGTATTATTATCATCAAAAACTTGCACTTTGAAACCCGTTTTCAAAAGTTTGCATGTTCAGGGCCCCAAAACACTGTTGTCGTGTAAATGAACTGACAAAACACGTAAAATGTTTTCTGTTTTTAGTTTAAAATAATGTAATTTTTAGTGGATGTATGAAGTCAGCAGCCCTCAATTTCACACAGGTGTCATAACAGAATAAAGACAGGTGTAGAATATCATATTAACTATCAACATGATCAGTTAATATTTAATAACCACAAAGTACAATGCTTTTCAGCTTCATTTTGAACACGTTTGTTTTATAAAAGCAGCAGAAATGAAACTGTATGAACATTGTGGGTGTGTTTAGCCCAGTTTGGAAAGTAATAGTTTTTCGTGGGGACATAAGCTATTTTCAACATTTACAGGGGTTAATCAGCAATTTTATTTCCGTCTGAATCCCCGGCCGAATTACTTATTGTTTTTTGACAAACACCAAGGTTGTGTGGTAATTTAATTGCCGTCCGAATTCACATCTCTGAGTTTACAAGAAGAAATAGATTCAAAATTCAGTGTTTAAATCCTTTGCCGAACACCGTATGGTAGGCTAACTGTTGCACTTCGCTGTAATTTGCATGCATATTACTGAAATGCTGGAAAGTATACAAGAACAATTTTTCCTTAACTGCCAGCGAGTGGGAGCTGTTAAGAACAAAAAGAGGGAAGAGAGGAAAAGCACATAAACATTTGAAAAGGGTAATTATTATGGCAGCAACAGGTATGCAATACAATTTTAAAATATGTATTATATACAATTATATACATAAAAATATAAACCAAGCAGCTTTGTTTACCTTATGTAAATAAGAGGTTGCATTAAGTTATTGTTGCTAACATTTTAATGACATCCATCATTTTGAGAGATAAAATGCAAGACAGAAAACCATTTCAACTATGGTGCGTCTATTTTCCGATTTATAAACAGGAGATTTAATAATCAAATAATAAATAGGATATTATTAAATATGAATTTATTCTCATTATTCCAAGCATATGACATTTTATTTACAGCAGACAACCATGTGGCTGAGCACGTGAAACCCTTTTGCTTTAATAACAGGTTTACTGCCTTTGCTCATGTCTTTTTCACGTTATATATAGTTATTGTATATCTGTATGCATTGGGGTCCTGCATCGCTGTGAAGAGGTATTATTATATTCTGATAATGATTGGCTTGACTGGACATTATCCCACTTATTCCATGGCTACTTACCAGATAAATAAATGGGCATGAAATATTCATTTGAGAATTATTTTATAATGTGAAAAGAAAGAAAATATGAAGGAATTACAGGAGAAAAAAATATGTAGAAATATGAGCAGCACTAAAGAAATCAGAAATAAGGAAATTGTTTGTCTAGGCCAGCCAGTCATTATAACAAGATAATCCCTGACAGGCTGATATAGACCCCAACACGAAGCAGGATTAAATGCTATATAGATTTCCTTGACTGACAATTCGCATGGGCATTCTTTGATTTCTGTGGATTAAACAGTATAACCACATTAAGCCCCAATGGTTGTTTTTTCAGTGTCTGGACTTGTTCCCAGGATTAAAAGTCTTTTTAAAGGCTAATCACTTAAAGATCGTTATATTTTAAGGCTTTTCTTAAAAAAAATAAAAATAAAATCAGTGCTTGCACAAATGCATACTCTCATGTAGTTTCACATCATCAGATTTTTGTTCTAGATATATAAATAGTGCTGTATCTGCTCAGTGCGACAGTAAATGTGTCATAAACGTGAGGTGCCATTAGTACATTTTATCATCAAAAATGCTTAGAAAATTGCTGATTTATCTGTATGCAGCAGAACTCAGTGGCTGGGCACATGTGCATTGGATCAAGTTATGGAGACTCCCAGTGGCTTTAGTTTCAGAGAGGATGGAAGTGGCACACATGTGTGCACAGACTGAAGACAAGTCAGATGAATGACATTCCAACAAAAGTATTTAATCAGAATCCACACAGAACAAACACAGAAAATAGCAGCAAACACATGTAACTCAAATGTAGACTGGACATCGAACTTAAAGAACAGGAAGGACTTAAGTGCTGAAGCAAATAAGGTAATTAATAAAACACAGCTGAACCAAACAAACTAATAATGTCAGTAACCATAGGAACAAAGGACAAGCGGAAAAATCAAACGAAGGAACACAGGAACTAAAGAATAATACCTAAAAGTCCATGAAAACAGAAATTAACTGAACATACAGGTGCATCTCAATAAATTAGAATGTCATGGAAAAGTTCATTTATTTCAGTAATTCAACTCAAATTGTGAAACTCGTGTATTAAATAAATTCAATGCACACAGACTGAAGTAGTTTAAGTCTTTGGTTCTTTTAATTGTGATGATTTTGGCTCACATTTAACAAAAACCCACCAACTCACTATCTCAACATAACTGTGGCTCATTGTTCTGAATTGAGGGAAACTATCACCATCCCGTGATGGGACATCCAACTAAGGAACAGGAAGGACTTAAGTAAAGAAGCAAATAAGGTAATTAATGAAACACAACTGAACCAAACAAACTAATAATATCAGTAACCGTAAAAACGGGACAAGCTGGAAAATCAAACAAAGGAACACAGGAACTAAAGAATATTACCTAAAGTCCATGAAAACAGAAATTAACTGAACATACTTGTGACAGGAAGAACCTGCTAAGATCTGAGTCATCTACAAGATGTATTATTACCCAGGAATACTGGCTATAGTCCTTATGATAGATATAAGCTGTCATCAAACCATTAGTTCTGGTGTTCCAGAATAATGAGTGTCACTGAATCATCCACTCAACCAATTCTTATAAAAAGGCTGATTCAGCTATAGTTTCATTTAGAACTATTATATATTGTGTCTAAAATGTAGGTTAAATTATTTTGCACACTCAGACATTATAAAATTAGGTTTAAGTGTTCATACATTTTTATGGAAACTGTATGTGCTAAAACAATGCTGCCACTGCTAGGTACCTCAACAGATCAAAAATCCTTCGATTCAATCTTCACATCATCTAGGTTTAATTTTATCCTCAGTTTTCAGCCTAGGCTCATTGCAAAATAATATTACATTGTATTACGCTAGTATGTTAAATGTCCAGTAAGTGGTGCTAAATGTGTGTGTTTGGGTTTACCTTAAACAGATGAGCGTAAATCTGGCAACGTTTTATTACATTGATTTTTGTATGTATCACGGTAGTTCGGAAATAGAATGTCTGGTGAGTGGATCACATTTGCAAATAACATACCACCTACACTAAACCTTCACTAAACCTATTCGAGAGTGTTAAAACAAGCAAATATGAGATAAAAATGCATGTGCTTAAGCAACTATTCCATTTTAGATTGCTTCTTCAAGTTTTTGAGCTCTTTATTATAAAGGCCAATTCACACTGAATTGACAGACGCCAACCAATGCAAACAATCACCAGATTACAGTACGTCACTTCTCAGACACTCCACAACCCAACAAACAGAGATTCAGCATGTTCAATTGGTGAAAACGAGCTCCGACAGTGATCCGAAAAAACTGTTGCGTCAATTTGTCTTAAATCGTGTTTCACAGGACTCATACCCGAGCGCTCCACATTGCAAGTGCAGTGCTATACCAGGTACGCTACCGGGCAAGTTTACTTTGCTAGAAAAGCCATACATATAGAGTTGCTTATGTGATGTAGACATTAAAACGTATTAGTTTACAAACCATGCACTATGTTAAAAGTGTTTTGAAGTCACAACATAGTACTGTGCCAGGAACTGTGCCAAAACAAGTCTTTAAGACTCCATAATCTGCCTCTGTAATCATAATTTGTCTACGTTTCTGGAGTTTTGCAAAAATGTAGGCAGAGGCACGTTTTTCCAGTGAGCCTACGTTGTCCGTTTTGATTTAATAATGTTGCAAGACTGCACAAATCTTACATATCCTTATTGTTTTTTAATTAATATTAAGTATGTTTTAGAATAAAGTTAGCAGTTCAATGATTCACTCTTTTAGCTCAGGAGGGGATGAACCATTCAAACACATGCTGTCAGAAGGCATTTCTGCCTGGTCTACGGCTCTCTGATATGACAAGTCAGCATTTCAGGCTCCCATTTCAAAGTGGCCCAGATAACATGTACCAAAGACTCTTTTAGCCAATCAGCCACTCACAAACCACTTCAGTACTTAAGTGTGATTGTTTTTAAACCCAGTAACAGTCATTTAGCTCCAACTATCCTCAATTTGATAATGTAAACTCATTGTGAATTGTTGTGGTTGGACAAGAAATAGTGCTTGCAAAATAGCTTGGCTTACATCCACATTTCCCCATTCTGTCATTTTCCCGCTGAGACATGTTTGATGGTTAATTTCAGATGGAGCGTGAAGTTCTTTGTTGGGATCTGCTGGAGTTGTGTAATGGTTTCTGAAATGGTTGGGGTGGCCTCTTTTGGTTGGGTTGAAATGTCACGCTGGTGGGAAGTCAAGCGGGGTAAACCACTGGATATAATGATGTGGGCTAACTCGCTCTTACTCGCTTCATCAGAGTGAAGAACACCAAAAGCTTGCATCCCGTTGAAACTCAATGTGAATGGACAGATCACAGGGCTTGCAGATGAAAGCGCTTGCAAGGAGAAAATCATGAGAGCGGGATGTTGGGAAGATGGGAGAGAGATGGTTGAAGTTGAGAGGGAAGATTTCAAAGAAGGGGAAAGGAAGCTTGAACAAAAATCAGAGGATGTGTTTTGCTTTATAGAATGATAAACACAGAGACACATGCTGTGTTCTAAATCATAGGGAACTGTCTACATATGGTGCTTTTCCACTGCATGGTACGGCTCACTTTTGGGGGTTTTTCCACTGTGTACACCACCTAGTACCTGGTATATTTTTTAGGAGCACCTCGGTTGAGCGAGCCGTACTGATACTGAAACAAACAGAGATTCAGCATGTTCAATTGGTGAAAACGAGCTCCGACAGAGGTCAACAGGGGTAACACAGTGATCCGAAAAAACTGTTGCGGCAATTTGTCTTAAATCGTGTTTCACAGGACTCATACCGAGCGCTCCACATTGCAAGTGCAGTGCTATACCAGGTGCGCTACCGGGCAAGTTTACTTTGCTAGAAAAGCCATACATATAGAGTTGCTTATGTGATGCGTACTGATACTGATGTAAACACTGCAGATCACTGATTGGTCAGAGAGAATCGTCACTACCAGCGTCATTGGATTTGCGACACAAGACACCAAACCCGCTAGATTTAAATAGTCAGCAACAGCCGCCACAGTATCATTTGTTTGCACAACTTTTTTAAACGACTTGCTTTAAATGACCACTGCATGCATCTTGAAAAAATAAATGGCTGTATCGTGGTCAGTAGACAAGATCACTAAAATCAGTGTTATTTTAGTATAGATGATTATAGTAATAATTAATAATCAATATTTCGAATTACACTTCTTTTTATATTGTCATTTCAATTTTAGTTCGTTTTATTATTATAATTTAGTATTATTTAATTTTTAATCGGTTTTTTTGTGTCTTTATTAAGCTTTAGTTTTAGTTAATTTAGTTTAAGTTATTTTAGTACTAATTGGAAACTTGTTTAAAGTAAATGTTTTTATTTCAAATAATGTTTTGTTTTAGTTAATAAACCTCAGCAAAGTACCATGATATTACCATGCGATTCCATCACTGTACCACAGGCTCACCACAGCAGGTTGATTGTTTGAAAGGGGGGGAAAAAAGCTTTAACTACTGTAGTACTGTGTCATAAGAATAAGACATATGTACCTAACAATCTCCTAATAATATCTGATTAATCAGTCCCACAGGAAATGGAAGGTCAAATTGTGGGATACAGTATTTAATGATGTGTGCACTGCACTGTAAAAAATATTGTGCCCGTTTTACTCAATAAAATTGAGGCAACTATTTGCATCAGCTTTTTTGAGTATTTTGAACTCATTTTATCTTTGTTCTATTAGTGTCACGATTCGCCTACTGTGACAGAGACGAGGAGATGAAGGGCATTAACATTAAACTGTATTTATTCATCCAAACATCGACCATACAGGCAGGAACTCACACGCAGGTCGAGGGGTTGACGTACAATACCGGACGAAAAGCTAAGAACCGGGAACACTTTAAATACACAAGACATGACGAGAAACACCTGGAACTAATGAAACATAACAACATGAGGGAAAACACAGCTGGAAACAAATGGGAAACAATCAGGGAGCAGGGCATGGAAACACATGGGGAGCAAAACACACAAAACACGGAACAGAGTCTGACAATTAGACTTTACATGTTGTAAACTTGCACTCTTAAGTAATGGCAACTCAATTTTTCAGTTTACAAACTATAGTTTTAAGTTCATCAAACATAAACCTTGTTATTTTTAAAGTAATATATACCAATTTCTTCTTATAAGCCACATATATTTTTTTTAAATGTTCAAACTGTATTCAATCTGTATTTAAATAATTATACATTTTTCTTTAATATTGTAATGAAACAGTAAACAGGCATCTCAAAACAAAACATTTATTCATTTTACAATGTTACAGTGCAACAATGCAAAATACAGAGTATCATTAAACATGATCCTTCAGAAATCATTCTAATATGCTGATTTGATGCTCAAGCATACTTTGACTGATAATTTCTTAATAATTAATATTATTTTCTTATTATTTGATAAGTTCTTAACCAGTTGTGCTGCGAGTATCATTAACACCAATTCTCACTATTAACTAGCTGCTTATTAGCATGCATATTACTAGCATATCGACTGTTTATTAGTACTTATAAAGAACATATTAATGCCTTGTTCTGCATGACCATATTTTAGATCCCTTAATCCACTCCATACATAAACTTAACAACTACCTTACTATTACTAAGCAGAAAATTAGGTGTTTATTGATGGAAAAGTCTTAATCAATAGTGAATGTGTTCCCTAATCTAAAGTGTTACCATATCAAATTTGCATATCACACACATTACATATGTGCTGCATACTTCATAAATAGCATGATTTGTATGATGGTGTACTATTCTGAACATACTATTTCAGAAGTGAACCAGTGTGAATGTCTCTCTTGTGAAAAACAAGTAAACAATAAGTTGGCATCCTTTTAAAAAGAGTACTTATTATGGAAATAATGTACTTTAAAAGAATATACTTAAGTGCAAATTGAATGTATGCTTTCTGACAATTAACTGCATGTTATTTGCAAATTAAATGAAAATGCATTATAGTTTAAATGTATGTTCAATATTAAATGTAAATAGCTAAGAATGCCTAAGACTTCAGTACATCTTTATATGTAATTTCATCATTACTTCTATTGTCTTTGAAATATGGTTAAAGTGTAACTGCTGAATGTACAATTTAGTACATTTAAAATATATTAACTTGAAATTATAATCAAGTACTTTACATGTGCTTTAGTGTGTTAGTCACCACGTCAAAATAAGTGTACTTCTTTAAACATGACAAAAAATTTATGAAACATAATGATATAAAATGTACTTACTAAAAATAATTCGACATTATTACAAAGCACTTTTTAACTTAAATGTGTTAAGAAACATGTTCAGAAAAGTTCTCTCACTTTTTAGGTTCACTTAAGTAGCCTTTTATTTCATTAATATTATATTACCTGTAAGCAGTTTTTTATATGCTTTTAAGATTTGTAGTACACCAAAAGTTTGTGTTCAATACACGTAAGTGCGCTTCTTTTCACAAGCGCTGTTATTAAGAATTGACTGATCCATGTGATTGGAGTCCAGTGGTCTGTCAGCAGCATGAGCGAGAGTCCGTGGAGGAAATGGAAAACAGCAAATAGAAAAAAAAAAAAAAATCTCTTTTAAGCTCTTGTGCTTCCTTCATATTTCCATTTAAAATTGATGATCTTATATAAGAGCATGTGGAAAGGAGACTGCAGAGTTTGATGTGTCTAAGGAGAGAGAGAGAAGAAGTAACAAGGATAGACTTACAGAGGCATAAAGTGACTTTGTAAGGAAGTAAAATGAGCGGCAGAGGGTTTGATTATTCCGTTTGAATAACAGAGTAACTTCTCCCTTCAGCGTTGTGAGCTGAGAGATGATAAACAAACCGTTGAGCCAGAGGAACCCCCTATAGCGCTGTTACACCATCCACACACACACACACACACACACACACGGTGGGGGTTTGGTCCCCACAATGTAGGCAAAACGTGACCCACACACATTAAACATCATACTATCATACTAATTCAACACATATAAGCTCAAACGGCCAAAGAACGAGTGAGGAAACACATGTGAACAGAATAACACAACCACTTCTCAATCACACAAACACAATTACATGTAAGCTGAAGTGTGTCATTTCTGCAACATTAGTGTCACCAGATGGAATATCAAATAAATAAATAAATAAAACATAATGGCCTCCATTGGTCAGTCAAACAAATAGTCCCGCCCCAAACTCACATCATTGTCTGAGTCTGTATTGCTGTGTCATCTAAGTGTTTAGTTTTTTTTAATGCTTTTAAAATACTACTCTGATGCTAAAGAAGACTGCAATTATTTTATCATAAATACAGTAAAACAGTAATATTTTGAAATATTACTACAATTTAAAATAGCTGTTTATGTATTATTAAATGTAATTTATTCCTGTGATCATAGCTGAATTTTCAGCATCATTATTCCTTGTTTCTGTGTATTTAAAGTGTTCCCAGTTCTCTGTCTGCTGTTATCTCATCCCTGAGTTCCAGTGGTTGTATCCCTTCGTTTGTTTTATTAAAGTCTCTGTTGAAGTATTCTCCTGCGTCTCCTCGTTCCTCCCAGAGAGACCGTGACAGTAACCCTAACCATAAAAGCAAACTTTTTGCTTTTTTAAACATTTACTTTATGTATAAATAATTTCTACATTTCAAGATGTCCCCGCACTCACATGTAGCTAACTAAGGACAGTTTTGGGACAAAGAACTGCTAAATAAACCCACTCACAAACACACACTGACATCAGGTGGTTAGAAATATTATAATTCCAAACAACATTATATGTGAATTAATAGCTAAAAATTTCATCACTTAACAGTCCTCTGACACTTTATACAGTTAAGTGAGGCTGCACCTTTTTATATTGTGATTGTTTGTTGATTTTTTTTTTTTATACTAATGACTTCTCAATAGCTGACAAATAAGAAAATGTAATGAAGTAAATTAAAAGACCCCAATCCAAAAAAAAAAAAAAAAAAACACTTGAAAAAATCTTGATTACAAACACATGCAGACCCACTGTGCTTCTCTAACATCAAAACACATGCATAAAACCTGTGAATCCAATGAATATACATATCCCTAATCTGATCTCATACACTGTTAATGTGACATTTGAGTTTATGTCACAAGAAACTCTGCGCCAGCTGAAACACACTCACTAAACACACTTCAGCATGCCGTGTTACATAAGCATTGGACAAATCCTTATAATCCCAACGTGACAGATTTCTAGAGCTGTCACAATTTCAGAATCATTCTAAGCAAAACTCAGAACATGAGATTGCAGGACGTCATGCAAAGTGAGCACATGACCTCAGATAGAAATCGTCTCTCAAGTATTTCAAACGTAGACAGCACTGAGAGGAAATGAAGAGCAAATGAAGACACTGTGAGCTGCTTCTCAGATGTTTATCCTGTGGAAAGATCCTAATCTCTCACACGTCTCTTCTAAAGACTCACACTGCACTCGGCTTTGCCAAGATACTGAGGTCTGCAGTCAAAAAGTCTCTCAGTATAAACTCGTAAATCAAAGGAATTTATGAAATATATGAAACATTTCTAATCAAACTGTTCCAAGACTAAAAGATCACAGCTGCTATCCACATTCATTTTACAGTTTCAGGCTATTACTATGTCATCATTTGTTTCATTTATTTCTGTTGTCATAATTACTAAAGACTACTAAAGAATTTTAATTTAGGTTGAGGATTAGGTCATAATCGCTGAAAATGTTTTCTGCTTCAACCTTCAAATTGGTTCTGACACACACAAGAACCATTTATTTTATTTGACTGGTTAATTAATTAATTTATTTATTTATTTTCAACTGAACTATTAATGAAACAAAAAAAGTACAATGACAAATGGTTTGGAAATAAAATTTTAGGGCTATTTATTTTTCACATTTCTCGCAATTTGTACACACATGCAATAAAGACAATAAAAGTGACTACAGTTACACGATATGCAACAAACAGGACAGTCTCAATTGAGTGAGGAAATCACAAATGAATGTGGAAATCATATTATCTATGACTAATGAAAGTTTCCATGTCTCCATTTGAAGCTTTTAGCAGAAAGACCTACGAAAACCATTCAAATGCATACTTTTGTGTGGTCTGCAAATCAAAAGCACAACTTCCAACAAACAACAGAACATGAGTTTATCTGTGAGGGAATCGTGTGTGTGTGTGTGTGTGTGTGTGTGTGTGTGTGTGCGCGCACCGGTTTGGGTGATTTATGAGGACACAAATTTGTATAATAACATGGGTATGACATAGGTATTACAATATGAAGGTGGTTTATGAGGACACTCATATTCAAAAGACTTAAAAACATACTAAATGGTGTTTTTTGAAAATCGAAAAATGCAGAGAGTTTTCTGTAAGGGGTAGGTTTAGGTGCAGGGTTGGTGTAGGGCGATAGAAAATACAGTTTGTACAATATAAAAACCATTAAGCCTATGGAATGACCCCGTTATGATAGGAATACCAGATGTGTGTGTGTGTGTGTGTGTGTGTGTGTGTGTGTGAGAGAGAGTCTGTGTG
>NW_015641438.1:539690-573519 GCF_001515625.1 Sinocyclocheilus rhinocerous | reverse complement strand
GGGGCCAATTACCATCGCCCCGTGGACCTCCTAGACACCACGGGACTAAACTGGAGGGAAAGAATCCTCCGGTGTCTGGAGAGCGTCCGGCCCCGAGCCAGAACCAGCCCACCGCTGGCTGCATCCTCAAGCCTGCCGCCCGCCGCTGTCTCAAGCCCGCCGGCCGTTACGAAGTCAAGCCTGCCGGCCATTCCGATGTCAAGCCCGTCAGCCGCTACGAAGTCAAGCCTGCCGGCCGTGGCTCTCAAGCCCGCCGGCCACATAAAAACCATTACGCCTATGGAGAGTCTCCATAAACCAGTTATACCAACATGTGTCTGTGTGTGTGTTTGGTATGAAGGACAGGTTTAAAATGATAACATAAACTCATTGATGGACAGTCATCAGCACGTGTTCATGCACAACAGCTTGTTGTAAATCCAGCGAGAGGTGGTTCACACGGGTCACATGAGATTACAGGCGTCCTAATCGGGTTTGGCAGATTCTCATATCTGTAATCAGATCCTCAGCTCAGATGCACAAAGTCTCTTTATCTTTCTTCACCTCTGCTGTCTTGAACGGCTTGAGTGTGATTCTGTGCTCTCATCATGAGCCATGAAGCTCAAAACATTTAAACAGGTGTGTGTTGCCAAATAGCTCTCTGTATATGTTTGATAGAGACTTGAGACTACAGCTCATAAAATAGCAATGGCAATCCATTGAAAGTGAAAATCTGAGCTGCCTGCCGAGAGAAAAGGGAGGAGTGAAATATATTGTGGCTCAGACAGGTCTGAAGTAGCATAACAATCATTTTTGGTCTGGATCTGAATATTAAGTTTTTAAAATCATTATAAATGCAGTTCAGATAGACAATGAATACACTTCTATGATAAACATGATCAGTTTTTGCGAATTAAAAGAAAAAAAAAACATTTTTTGGAATTTAAATTTTATTATTATTATTATTTAATTATTATTGCTTATTTTTTTCCATTCCATCACTCTTTTTTGTTACTGACTCATTTCTAAGCAACATGATATTAAAATCTGTAAGCATTAATGTACTACAGTACACCTACAGTATTATCGTGTCTTGTGTGATTATATTCCCATTCAAATAGCAATCCAAAGACTGTATGTGACCTGAACAACCAAATGCACTTACATTACACTTGGCTTCTTGCATGTGAGCGATCGAATCGGTCTCTAATAAATCTTGGAGGACATGTAGACCTTATCAGTCAGTTAAACTGCATGAAGTGAAGTGTAGATTCCTTCAAAAGCTTGTCTATGCAGACCCATCAATTCAGATTTAATCAAGTTAAAAAAAAAAAGTTTATTGAAACAAATGATAAGCTATTTATATGGACTTTTTAATGAGATATTATTGCATATTATTCTTGAAAGTAATTGAGTTCAGAAGTAATTTGTTCTGAAATATAGGAGGACATGTAGACCTTATCAGTCAGTTAAACTGCATGAAGTGAAGTGTAGATTCCTTCAAAAGCTTGTCTATGCAGACCCATCAATTCAGATTTAATCAAGTTAAAAAAAAAAAGTTTATTGAAACAAATGATAAGCTATTTATATGGACTTTTTAATGAGATATTATTGCATATTATTCTTGAAAGTAATTGCGTTCAGAAGTAATTTGTTCTGAAATATTGAATCATGTAGAAAGATCAGAATTAATGCTGAAATGTGTTTCCCTCTGGATAAAGCAAAAAGGATGTTCAAAGGTCTTTTTATGTTTATTTAATAGCATCCTGATGCTTGAGGCTCAACATGTAATGATGCACAACAGTACATTATGTAGATAAAAAGGTCTAACCTTCAGTACAGCCTCCTGATTTACACAGATTCACAGCTACTGCTATTATATATAAATATGTATGTGTATCTATCTACCTACCTATCTATCTATCTATCTGTCGATCTATCTATCGATAGATAGATGCATTGAGATATATAGACATGATAATCAAATATACTTTTTTAAATGTGCTTTAGTATGTTAGAAAATATACTGCATTTAAAATAGATTTTTAAAATAATATTTAAAGGGGTCAATGATGCTGCTAAAAAGAACATTATTTTGTGTATTTGGTGTAATGAAATGTGTTTATGCGGTTTAAGGTTCAAAAAACACATTATTTTCCACATACTGTACATTATTGTTTCTCCTCTATGCCCCGCCTTTCTGAAACACATAGATTTTTACAAAGCTCATCATTCTGAAAAGCGAGCTATCCAGTGCGTTGTGATTGGCCGAATACCTCAAGCTTGTGATGGAAATGTTACGCCCCTTACCACATTGTGATGATGCCCTGTCAGGCCGGAGCGATGATTCAAAAACATGAAAACCCATTATAAACGAGGCATTCGTTGCATTATATACATTTTCAACTATACACATTCAATACATTTTAGTGTCTTTTTCATAAGGTTTATAAAAACACCTCATTCCAGGACAGAACGTTCATGACATTTGCCGCTTCACCTCAGTTGTAGTTTGTGTGTGCATAACCTTTAACTCAGTAAATTATACAGCAGCTACTAATGAATTTTAAAAAAATTCGGCCATTATAGATAATGAAGGTGGCAGAATATCATGAAAACATGTCAGGGTAATATTTCACCCCCAAGATCGAAAGAAAAAATTAAAAATAAACTATGCAACAATATGCAGAAAAAAGTTATTTTTATTGTATTGTTTTGTTTTGTTTTGAGCACACTTGTCCCACAAAATGTAATGACGATTCTCACTAGATTCACATTACTGCAATGCAGAATGTTTTATAATAGTGTGAGGTTGAGAAATCAAGTGAAAAATGTTCTTTATTGTCATGAAAATAATGTCACATTTTATGCAAAACATCTAATGCATTTAATGTTACGCTCACAAATTCAAATGAGAACCGTTCCCCTCATTTCTCTGATAATATTCAGGTACACATTCAGCCTTGTTAGAATATTGTTATTCATTATTCTCACTCAAAGTCCAAATACTCATATGGACGGTGATTCATTGAGGAGCGTCA
Organism: Sinocyclocheilus rhinocerous; assembly: GCF_001515625.1. Lineage (NCBI taxonomy): Eukaryota > Metazoa > Chordata > Actinopteri > Cypriniformes > Cyprinidae > Sinocyclocheilus > Sinocyclocheilus rhinocerous. The sequence continues at coordinate 570,499 of NW_015641438.1, read as the reverse complement.
ACAGACCCGCAGGACTCTCTATAAGGAACATAAAAGCCTCATTCGCCTGAAGTTCCATCAAATACTTTCTCCTTGATATTTTTTTTTTCACTCTCGTTCCTGTCTGAGTCATATTTGCATTGATTTGCAGACAATGTGTTCAGAACTCCTCTCTAGAAGTAACCTCATGGGTATAGAATGCCACACTAGGCTTCAGGCAGTAAAATCCCATTCATTTTCTCTATAGAGACATAAGCCTTTTAAAACAGACACAGGAGAGACTTTTGAGTTCTGAGATTTAAAGAGGTGATATATGCTTCTGCGAAAGTCACAAGTCATTGAGGTTTGACCTTCATTACAAAGAAAGTCATGTTTGATAGCACAATTCCAAATAAAGAACTACACTCTTAAAAAATAAAGTTTTGGTTGCTTGTATATGAAAATAAATATGATGAAAAAGAGTACTTGTTATTTAATTCCAACTGAAAACCAAGTCTTCCATTCATTTTTACTCAATTACATTTTTAGAAAATATGACATCCCATAGAGAGATTGCACTGTCAAAGTATTTTGGAATATTCAGACATAATTTACACTTACAATACAAACATTTTAGAAGACAACAATTCATCACGGTTGTTTAAACCAATGAACATTAAGCTGTGTCGTCATCAAGACGTTTCCCATCGTACCTTCACGGAGAGCAACTGCACCTGGTTGCACAATGAGGCAGCCCAGAGTTTTTGCAAGACATCAGATAAAATCAGACGACACTCGGACAGGTTTCTAACTGGCATGCATCATATTAAACTCGCCAAAACATGCAATCGTTCTGAATCACACCTGGATCCCATTGACTGGCCGCACACAAGCCAACGAGACTGTGCCTCTGGGACCTGCAGCAGTAAAAAACAATTACACCCAGGCCGTTTATACAACCCTCCTGCTAACATCCTGAACACACACATATAAACAAACTCAAACAGCGTGTTTTGATCCAAAGTGCTGAGTTGCATGACGTATTGTTCAAAACTGTAATCCACTTTAAAAATACTGTGACCTTGCAGTTCTCTGCAGGCTGTGTTTCCCAAACTCGGCATCTGGCTGCGTTTAGAGCAGAGAGGTGTTGTTTTTAACGCATTTCTGTCACATGTTAAAGGTGCCGAGAGGACCTCTGAAACCGTGCAAGCTTTTACTAAACTTTTTTTTTAATGCACTGCAGATGCTGAGGGTAGCTCATTACCCTGTGCCAGAGGAGAATGTATCTGGTAAAGCACACGCTGCATTGCCATGCCAATTTATCTGAGATGAAGACCATGGTCCAAGACTGCCATAAATCTCAACAAATCTGCCAAATTAATGGCTGCATAATTGTTGACAAAGACAGTATAAGTAGGATAACATATAGGCAGCTAGGGGTGGGTGGTATAGCCAAAATCCAAATTTACAACATAAATAAACAACATAAACTTTGTTTTTAATGTTGCTAAGCCAATATACAGCTGTGACTGCATCAGAATATAGCTAATTGCAAAGTTGCTCAGCAATGAGAAACAATAACCAAACTTCACTTTGCATTGTGTCAAATTGTCCTCGTCATCTTGTTTGGGACATGCACTGTATTTTCACATGGCTTCATGTTTCTATGTTTCTCTCACATGTAAGATAAAGCAATCCTGCCCTCTGATATATGCAAATAAATCTACCGTGATGTAGCAGCATAGCAAGATTTCATCCAGTCGACACAGTAGCTGTATATAGTGCCAACTGGGTAGCATTGCCATTTGTTTGAACCATCAAATTCACACAGACACAAATAACGGTTCTCTGCTTTAGTCCTCTGCTCTACCTCCTCTCCACCTACATACAACTCTTCCTCATTGAATTTTTGGCGAAAAAAAAATGCCTGGGTCTCTTGCCTGCTAGCTTTACAAGCTGTTAGAATCCCAGAAGCCATCTTGTAAATGACCAATTAAATGAGAAGAGATCATGAGAGACTGCATACCTGCCCAGAAGGAGCCATAAAACCTAATAAGGGGGGGTGGAGTTGGCCCCTGACAAAAACACTGCTGAGGATAATTACAGCAGGGGAATTTCTCTTCCCCTCCTCCTTCCTCTTTCATTACAGAAGCTTACTGAACCAAACTCGCCAAGCTTCAGTCTGCTTTTTTTCTTTATGTTTTACATTCATCAGTTTGGCAGACAGTTATTTAGAAAGTGAGCTGTGACAGTAAGTTCGGGTAGTTTTTTTTTTTTTTTTGGTCAAATTTTGTACGAATGTTTAAGAGAAAGGTATTCTTAGCTGCTACGACTGGTTACTATTTAGCTTTTGCAGGATTTTCTGCTGTCCTGTGGTGTGACAAGTGAACACCATGTACAAATAGTATATGCAGATTCCTCTATGTAACAAAAATTTGTTTCGCTTAAATTTTTAATGGTTTTTTAATTCTGTTTATTATTATAATGGTATGTTTTATAATAACAACATAAACTACCAAACTACCAAATTTTGCTATAAGTTTGATTGCAACATATAATCATTGCTGTTAATAGTGTTCATCGTATGTTTGATTACGTCATTAACTGAATTTTACCGTACATTTCTGCCATATGTACATCAATTTGACATAGTCACTGCTGACAAGCTACTACTAAATATATTGTAGAAACATAATTTTCTGTAAAGTTGCTTTGCAATGATTTGTATCGTGAAAAGCTCATGTTTAATTCAATGTGTTGCTTGCTATTTCTTTGTAAGTATGTGTGAAATTTACCAGCAATTTCTGAGTGAAAATTGTTTCTACGCCAATTTTTTTTTCAATGCAGTATAACTAAAAATGAACAATTCAAACAAAGTCATATTTTAAGTATGATTAGTTTGGTCCCATTCAAAGACGTTGTAAAATATTAAATGCACAGTGGTTGAATTCTGTCTACAATGTGCCATATTGGGACGTGTGGCAACTGTAAACCTGTCTAAACCAAAAGTGACCACAACAGTATGAAGATTCAAAAATCTATTGCTCCTGTTAAACTCAATAAAGCAACAGCAGCGTTTGCAGACTGGACTGTAGTTTTCTGTATTATGTTGGATGTTTTAAACATGCATATTGTTATGCATCTCATCCCTAGTAGTGAAGTGAACGCCTGTAATTCTGTCACAGTTCCTCATATTGACGGGTCTGTTCCTGTGGGACAGATTGTGTTCATAGCTCAACTCTTACTGCAGGACCAGAAGAGTGTGGTGACATAAGCTCAGCATGACGGATGTGTTGACAGGGTCTCTGCGGTCCGTCACAACAGGCTTTTACCTGCCAGTTGACACAATGCAGAGACAATGACCCAACCAAGCTAAATAAAACAACTTTGTGCTGTAGTTAAGGACTATTTTATGGCATCATACAAAAAGTGGACCACATAAAACCCCTCTTGTGTATTTCAACCGACCCAAACTGATTTTCTGTTTTGTTTCTGTGAGAAAAACCCCTCTGAGAGGGTCTTTGGTTCTGGCGCTACAGCTGCACCAGGACTGGCATAGCTGCCGCTGAAGGACTGTATTTAGTAACATGATTGAGGATGCTTAGAAAGGTTGGAATGCCCGACTGACTCACACAAGCAAACATCATATCTGTGATTGGAGACCCTCACACTCTCCCTCTCTGCTAGAGAGAAATATCATGCTCATGTCTTATTTTTAAGACTGTTGTTCATTGTTCTCAGAGACTTTCCCCTTTAATCATGTGTCTAGCTGCATTAGAGTTTGTATTACTTTAAAATTATTATAGATTTTTTGCAAACTTACATACCATTCAAACATGAGAAATAAATACTTTTATTTAGCAAGGATATGACAGTGAAGACATGTATAATGTTACAAAAGATTTCTATTTCAAATAAATGCTAATTTTTAAACGTTTTAGTCATCAAATAATTTTGCTAACTACCAAATTTTGCTATAAGTTTGATTGCAACATATAATCATTGCTGTTAATAGTGTTCATCGTATGTTTGATTACGTCATTAACTGAATTTTACCGTACATTTCTGCCATATGTACATCAATTTGACATAGTCACTGCTGACAAGCTACTACTAAATATATTGTAGAAACTTAATTTTCTGTAAAGTTGCTTTGCAACGATTTGTATCGCGAAAAGCGCTATACAAATAAATTTGAATTGAATTGTTTGCTATTATAATATTTAATATAATATATAACATAATAATATATAATATTATTTTAACATAAAATAGTATTATTGTATGTACTATTTATTTTCACGTAGCATTAATATTTTGGTAAATATTTAGGTTAAAGGACTTCTATCAGTAACTAGATTGAAAAGTTTGTAGACAAACTTTTTTTTACTAGCATGTTGTTAGCATGTTTCTATGCTAATCCAGCTAAAACCAGTTGATTCAGTAAAAAAAAAAAACAGCTAAGACCAGCCTGGCCTGCTAAAAAAATGGCCAAAACCACTTTAAAACCAACTTGGGAGACCAGTCAAAGCAGTCAATCAGCTTAGGCTGGTTTTAGCTGTTTTTTTCAGTAGGGAGTTGTTAAGCTTTGCTATAGCAATACACAGCTTAAATACACCATAAGTCTTATTGTATAAAAGTTGTCACCCCCTCAATGAAAGTCTATGGGATTTTAGGTGGTTTTGATAGTCTGGTTTACGAAAACCGTAAACCGGATCAGTTAGAAAAGATATAGCAACCCGAGTCAGACCAGTCTGAAGGTCTGACCCGAGTTTGGTGTTTGTAGCTTTAAAAGTCTAGGAGGAGATACATTTTAAAATTTGGTCTCAGAAGAAGAAGAAGAAGAAGAAGTTTAAATAGGATTTCAGTAAGCTGGCTTTTTCAAGTCAACTTAATTATGAAACATTGGTTTAGTACAGATACGTTCTGTACCAATTTTGCATGTTTTTTTAAATATATTTTCTAAGGATGGGAACATACTAGAAGTTTCTGTAACATTCTAGCATATTGTGTAATATTCTAGTGATATTCTATATTCTGTAATAATAAAAGCTGCATGCATAATAAAGTTATTGTGATCTGCCAAATTCTCCGACTTTTGTAAGTCATACGTCCTGATCACCTGATTGTTTGAATAGATTTACATGGAAAATGGTTGGTTTAGGATTTACTTTGAAACTGTTTTAACTCAGTTAAAATACATTACAAAGAGGCAGCAAGAAACACATTGAATTAAATATGAATTAAAGTAGAAAAACTTAAATATATATTTTTTTGTAAAACATACTCCAATAATCATTGTGTGTGTGTGTGTGTGTATGTATGTATGTCTAGATAAAATTGATTATATTAAAATTTATTACAAATTTATATTTGGGAAGTAAACTATGTGTCAAATGAATGTGTGGAAAATCATTAAGAACATCTACCTTTTCTTTCAAGGTAAATTCATATTAATAACATTAATTCATTTACATGTCAATTAAGGTGTTGCTAGTAACATTACCATATTATCTGTGAAAAGTGATGACCCTGATTCTGATTTCTTTTTTTCAGTTTCATGTTACTGCTTAATTTAGAAATTGCTTCAAGAAAAGAACAGATTAAAAAATACTTTGCAAGTCACACTTCATTAAAGCCTGTGTAAAAATAATATCCATTATTTTACACTGAACATACTGAAAATTGTGCTGTTCACAGAAATCTCCAGTTCATTCCATGTTCTGTGAAACTTGTCTGAGCAACAGCTGATGAAGCAAAAGGAGAATCAAAAAGCAGTTCAAATATGTACAATGGTTTGAGATGAAGTGTAGCATGTCACACTGCAGGGCACGGCATGAAATGTGTGTTTCCTTTAGAAAGCCAATGCCATGCTCTACCAGTAGAGCTACAGGAACTCAATTTTATAAGTAATGATTGTTGCAGGCAGGGTAACTGAAATCGAGTGGGACTCAAAATTTAAGACATTTTAAATGTCTTCCTTATGTGACACTGAGTGCAGGTCAGAGACTCTACTAATGAACCAATCAAAGGCTGCGTTTACACTTGGCATTAACATGCGACCTGTATCCGGATGTTGTCCACATACACATTGAAAAGACAAGTGTAAACGCGCTTCTGATCGGAATGTTATCCGATCAGCGTGTCCTGGGGCCTCATTTATAAAATGTTGCGTATAAACCATCCTAAATTTGTTCTAAGATCATTTCTCAAAAGTGCATTAGTGCGATTCATAGAAAACGAACGTGCGCACAAAAACACGTGCGTATACGCCTCTCTTCCAGATGTGACATTTATAAATTGCAAATGATCTTGAAATTGTGCGCAGCTGACTGGTGTCAGATCTCCTGTAAAAAAAAACAAAAAACAAAAAAACAATATGGAATAAACTGTGTAGGCCTACAGAAAGCGAGTAAAGAACTCTCAACATTAGGCTACCATAAAGGTCAATTTAATCTCGCAAAAACTATGAACTATAAAAAATCTGACTACACTGCACAATTAATCTCTTAAGCCCCGTTCACACCAAGAACGATAACTATAAAGATAACTATAAAGATAACTATATTAGCGTCCACACCAGCGAACGATATCGTCTGTTTATTCTAAGCGCACGCGCCTCTGCCGCTTTAAATTCTCGAGCTCGTTACAGCAGGATGGATTCTGATTGGCTGTCAATGTTTTATTGTTCATCAGCTGGAAAAAAATCGTTTTGAAAGTGATCACAACGATATCGTTCCTCTGTATCGTTATCGTTATAGTTGTGGTGTGAACTCTGCTATTCTTTAATATTGAGAACGATTTTTAGAACTATATCTTTATCGTTATCTTTATAGTTATCGTGCTTGGTGTGAACGGGCCTTTACACTGCATCTTTGTTGTTTATGATGAATTCGGTGCTTGCACGTATATACACCGCTTTTATTATTATTGCAGCTTAGATGTTCAAATAGCTGCAGTACTCTGACTTTGCCACAAGAAAAGTGCGTACACCTGCTCAGACCCTGACGTGGCGGTAAGTACTTTTCCACGTCAAAGACCGTTTTTATAAATATGTACGTTGCCGTGGATTTTAGCGTACGCACACTCTAAGGTCAAATCTGTGCGTACGCACATTTTATAAATGAGGCCCCTGGTCCAGAGGTAGTCGAGGACGCATTGTGATAGGATCTCAGTGTAATGTAAACGCAATCCAGCCATCGTGTCTGCATTCGCAGGTCAACATCACGCAAAACGCCGCCCACTCTCTCCCGATCTGTCGGAAGAACAGAGCGCTAGTGAGACTCCTACATTTATTTTGATTTGTAAAATGTCCCACGACTGAAAATAGTTTTCAAAAGAAAACCCACCCCTTCAGGTCGATTTTGCACCGCAGACTTATTTAAATATTGCGCGGGAAATACAGATCCGATCGTTTATCCAGATCGAGAAGTCAGCTGATGTTGCCAAGTGTAAACGCGCCATGTCCTGATTGACTGATGATCCGTTCTGCTTGATCAGATCACGGTGATCGCATGTTAATGCCAAGTGTAAACGCAGCCAAAATCAGCTGTCAGATAGTTTCTGTTGGTCTTAATTTTAGGCCTTAAAAAGATCTTGAATCAAAGCAGAAAGTCTTAAATTCATAAAGTCATGGCATTAAATGTGACATGCACTACAAAAAAAATTTATATCTTCCTCAGTATTTTTGTTTTGCTTTCCAATACAAATATCTAAACATCCTTAAAGCAAGATACTTGAGACTGCAAAATGAAGATATAAAGTCTTGTTTTACTGAGAAAATGAACAAAATTAATAACATTTATGCTTAAAAATAACCAATTTTATCAATGCGTATGAAAACCTCTTTTCCCTTTGCTTTTAATTGATTTTTCACAGAAAACAAGACTTCTTATGTAATTTTGCTTCTTAAGAAAATGTATCTTGATTTAAGAATCTTTAGACATTTGCACTGGAAAACAAGACAAAAAATCAAGAACATCAATGTTTTTTTGTTGTTGTTGTTGTTGCAGTAGTAATTATTTCCATATTCTAGTATTTAGGAGCAGAGCTATTCAAGATTTTTCAAGATATTCAAGATATTCAGATTTTGTAAGATTAATTAAAAAGTAATGGAGATCGTTTGGAAGTTGTATTTTTACACTTTGAAAACATTTGTGTGCTCCCCAGACATTCATCATACATTGAGGCTTACGATATGAATTTGAGTTTTGCTTACTTCTTCCATTGTCCTCATCAGTAAAAGCAACAAAATGTCCAAAAATAAACCTAGATTTGCATTTCCTGATGGAAAAGCAGCAAAATAAAGAACTAACATGATATTTAGAAATGTTGTAAACCCAAATAAGGAACAGGGAGAGAAAGATTGATAGTACATTAAATAGACGTAAGAACAAAAATCAATCATGATTCATTATGCAAATTCAGTTCTACATTTTTTAACAATAAAAGGGAGATTTTTAGACTTTAATCTGAAATGTGTTGAACGACAGGCTATAGAATGTTGAAAAGTTTGAATGGAGTTTGTACAATAAGTAGTTTAAGCTGAATTAATTTCTTAAACTTGGGTAGAAGAAAAACAGAATGTCTGAGTAGCCTAATATCAATAAAAGCACCTTGGAAATATATTCAACTTAAGCAAACCTCTTTCACACTGCTTTCATCCATCATCACTGAATCAGACTTGCTTTTAAGGCCGTAACATCAAACATTCATAATCCTTGCACATACACATCTAACATAGCGCATGGCTGAGTTCTGCTCCATTACGCCTCTCGGCACCTTTAAACAACAGGGATTCCTGTCCAAAATGGTCAGTTTTGCTTTTTCTCAAAACAAATGCTGTCTTTCCTTTAGCTATGAATTATTATAGAACTTAATTGAATTTTATCAGTTAATGTTTAGTTAAAATAGTAAAGTTAAAGTTAATGCTTTCTGATAAATTTAGTTTTTAGGCTTTGGCCAAAGTAAATGAAATGCTGCATCAAGCAAATGAAATGATACGTGCCTTGATTTCTGTTGTCTGTGCACAACAACACACAACTCAACTCCTCTAGTGACTATAAGATACAAGAAAAAAGAACAATCAGTATGCAAATAGATGTAAGACAGAAGACTAATCACAATGCAGTATGCAAATATTACAATGTTATTGTTTTTGTTAGATATTGAATGTCATTCTGTAAGATATTTTCTAACCTGTATACTGTCACCTTCATATATACTCAATTTCAGAATCTTTTATTTCTTTTTTATGAGACAATCCTCTGAGCTGAAAATGTCATATGATGGATCACTGTATATAAGAACTAGAAAAACTGTCACTGCTTAAAAATGTGATTTAAATGTTGCATATGAGTGTCCATCGACGGAGAAAGAAACGTTTTGCTATAGCATCTACCAGCAGGGGTAAAATGCCGCAGCTAACAAGCCACACTTTAACCCCCTGATGCTACCTTGCATCAACGTAAAATCATGGACAGCAACCAAACACTTGCATTTAAAGTGGTTTTGTTTTGCCTTTTATTTGCAACACAGGCATGGAATTCAGTTCAAAGGTGGCATAAAGCGTCTGATCACTGTTTGGTCACTCAGACTGTGGATATTGCTCAGTATACATTGAGAACACACGGCAAATAACACAGCGTACCAAAACAGGCTACACGGACGAAATAGAGACGGGTGACTGCCTTATTTTTGTAAACAGAGTGAAGTTACACATTCTCATTGCAAAGAGGGGCTTGGTCCAGCTCCACCCTTTAAAGGGAAAGCAATTATGTACCCGCATTAATGCATGCAAAAACACTGATCACCTTAGTTAATGAAGCCAAGAGGGCACTGCGCCCTCATTGTTGATGCTTCTGTTTCACTGCCGGCAGGCAGAGTCGGAACAAAGGTGAAATACAAGAAGAACAGATACTCAGGGAAACCATAGATGAAAGATTTACAGACACTGCAACTGAGTTTGCTTTATCTTAACCATAGAAATGAACTCTAATGGACAATCCAATAGTAGACGCGCAGTTTGGATGAATCCATTTATGGGTCAAATAACCAACATTCTCTATTTTTTGGCCTTTATAACTATCAAAACCAGAGCCATGCCTTTGGCTGACCTGAATTCGGAAGTCAGAAATGTGTTTACTTTGAATCTAGTCACTGCCGAGGTCTTCTACCTCGTAGATTAAGAAATGTTGTTTGCTGTGTCCTAGTAACAAGTAGGGCTTTAGCAACAATAACAAATGGATCTCTCCAATTGGAATCCATCCAATCATCTATGACATCACGAGCTGTTTAGCACATTCCCATGACTGTAAAATACCTCCATCCCTAGCTTCCTTCAGGACGTGTGTTTATATTTCCATACCATCAAGTCTCCAAACAAGCTAGTTACAAAAACTAGTCAAGTGAGATAAATGGCTAGGTCTTGGAAATTAGCAAATTAGTTGAACTCAAGGGATTCCAGAAACTGTGCAAACAATATCCACTGGAAACTTGTGCCCATTTGTAGGTTGGGTTATTCCAAGTGTATATCACTATATAAGGCTCCTTCTAATTACCATGGGATCTGGCAAGCCATTAACCTTGATGTAATGATTAAACCTCGGCTCATTGGAAGGGACCTGAGCCATAGCTTTTGTTCAACTGCAAGCATTGCTGCTCAAGCTGGTCCAGTAACTTGTCCACAGAGTCCTCTTTGTTTTCCAGCTTGAGATACTTCCTGGCGCTTCCGAGATCTAGCCGAGGCCAGCTGCGGTGCCTCTGCTCTTCCACAGGTATAAGGTCAAGGCTTGTAACGCCAACTCCAACCATGTTCACGCACACCTCTGAGCTGGACTGCCTTGGAAGCAGTCTATGGTGACCCATAGAAGACACAGGCTTGTCCTCTGGAAACACCAGATCCCTGGGCAGCATATGTGGTTTAGTCCTATGGCTCATGCTGTAGGATCGTCTGGGTGGGAAGGAGAAGATCTCCAAGTCCTCCCCACCCAGAGTGGACATAGAGGATGCGGTCATACAGTTACTCAGTCCAAAGTAACTTTCTTGCCGCAGATCCAGTGCAGAGTTGGTCCCCCGTTCCTCTGTGCAAAAAACCTCTTTGCTGTCGTTGCAAGAGTTGGAGGAGTGAATCGAGGGGTTGGAGGAAGAGTCCTGATGATGAAGAACCTCAGTGTGCACCGTGTCTTGCTGCTGAACGCTGTCCTCCTCATCCATGCTCTTCACTTGGAGTAGAGGCTCCGAACTGGACATTTCTTGGAGGCAGAGGATGTTCAGGTGGGCTGCAGGTAAACTGCTGACCCATTGGTAGTGCCTGGCAAGAGAGTTCACCTGCAAGAGGTCTGCCGAAGGCATGGCTGCAGAAACAGAGCAAATGACGCTCCGCATCTGAGCCAGAAGCATTTGAGTTTCCCTGTCCCGATTCTCATAGAGTACCGTATTGGCACAAATAAGTATGAAGAGTCCCACTCCCATAATGACAGGTCCTAGTAGTTTCATCCTTTCACTATGAACCAGACTTGCTGCTGAAAACAGTCCTTTGGACCCTAATCCCCATCCTGATGCACTTCCAGAGGATCCTTCCTCTGTTGTGTCCACTGATGATCGATGGGCCCTGTACGGCCAGTAGCCTGCCACGGCAAGCGCGGTGCCAACAACAACAACCACCACCCCAAGCACCACAAAAGCACCTGGCATGGAACGGATACGCAGTTTTCCCTGGATGACACCTTCCTTCTTTCTCCTGGAGTGAAGACTGAAGCGTGGCAAGCGTTGGCGGGAAGGTGTGGCTGACGTCCGGTCACGGGACTTCTGACTCCTCATCTCATAGACTGGTCTGTAATGGGCCCTAATGGGAGTCTGAAAAGGGTGAAGAGGGAAAAGTGAGATCAAGGTTAAGGTCGAGTGGTGACATGCTTTCAGTTATGCATTCAAGTCAAGAGAACTTTTTCATCTTAATGGTTGCTTCAGACCCCTAAAGCAATATGCAGTATGTGCATATTGACATATGCATATACATAAAGACACTGCAGCATGAGATGTTTAGAAAGTAACTCCATTCTGATGCCTCTGTGTGGTGCACCACAAACAAATCATAAACTGTATTAAATCTATTTAAATAAATCGTATAGACTCTAAATATAACCATCCTTAGAAGTAAAGTGGCTGATGCTGTGTTTTATTGCAGCGAGAGTATTCCCAGTCCCTCAAACAATTTGTAAACTGTTGCATTAGTTTTAAGGCATGACATATTTCTTTAATACACTGACTGATAAACTACCCAGCTGGATTCCCAAAGGGAGCTCCAGATTTTAAACATGGTTTGCTGATTTTAGGTAATCTACGACAACATTTCTTTATGATGTTGATATTAACTTGAAGAAGAAACAGGTGTGCAGGGGAAGCCTTGCGCTCATTGCACTGACCAAGGCAAAAATAAATTGAACCACTAAGAATCTCCAAAGTCTATGCCACATTTGGCTAAGGAAGAATGTGGGGGAAAAAAAACAGTCCATAAATGAGAAATTATATGTGGCCAATCCACTCTGGAATAACAAACGCTCCATTGGCAGAGGTTTCTCAACAACTCTGAAAATGTCATTTACAATTCCGCCAACTCACTTGGTTTGTTTAAACTCATGGGAAATGCTTAGGACGTTCTGCTAGAAAACTTAGATCAGATAGAACTTGTAAGCAACATGTCAGTATTCAGAAATGCAAAGTAATATGGCCAAATGTAAACACTGAGGTTGTGGTGTTTAAAACTGCTTTTTGCAATGCTGCGTCATAAATGATTGAACTTACAACTATGCAAATGTCAAACTCCATAAGTAAAATTAGATGCACACAGAAAAACAATGTGTAGTACATGCATCTCGGAGCATATGTTTCCACTGATTCATCAAAAGGCTGGACTGATGAATTCCAGACCTCTTTTTTTTTCCCATTACCAAGTTCAGCTTTACTTTCAATGGCTGTTCACTCTGGTTTCCAAATGGGTGAAATTAATTATACAAGAGTATACAATATATACAGCAGATATGGATCAATCAATGAATCCGAATTGTTCAATGTTTCAAATTATTGTTTGATTATCTGTGCAGATTATTATTTAAACACCTTAGTCATCTCTTTGTAGACAGGACTCTACATGACTGTCGCATACAATCGTGTCTGAACACTCAAATAGTCCTGCCATCATTGGCATAAATGCATGTACAGTCTAAAATTAATCGATTGTGACAGATTAATTTACATGTTGCATGTAAAATGAAGGGGGGAAGAAGTCTATTCATAATAATTTTTGACATTGCCATAAGCCTCACAAAACATTATGTTGTGGCTGTAACATCACAAAAAAAAAAACTTTTTTTAATATAGGACTCAATCTCCAGTTCCTTTGTGCATGCTGTGTATAATGCAATGTCAAAAATGCACCAAATGAGATATGCAATTCATTATAATTTCAGACACACTTCAGGACGCTTTTAAAAGACTGTCCATCTTATGCTAAAACGATAAAAGACATCAAACCATGTTTTTTTTTTTTCTTAATAGTGGGCTCAATCTCAAATTCATTAATTCCAATAAATCTATGTCTCTCTCTGTATATCACATGGAATGAAATAGCCCTACATGTTGAAGCCACCATTTCTCGATATGCGCCCAAACTTGAGATCAGACTTCTTCAATAACATTAGAAATCTATCGACCTCTAATAAGGTCAAGTCAGTTTCTGTATTGATGTTGCCGTTTTGGCGCTACAGGTTACAAATGTATCAAAGGCGCCTCAATAGTCAATGCGAATACTTGCCTTTGTTACAGTGTATCGCGTCCGCGTTCCATCGTTCTACCGCGCTGGACACGCGTGTTCGTGATGTTCTTCTCCCGCTGCGAAGTTTCGCGGCTCCCCGTCAATCCAGACGCGCGTGAAGTGCCGCGCGTCTCCCATGACAGCTCTTCCACCCCAGAAGAGGACACTGAAGGGTTAAAAGAACGGACTTTCTAAAGACAGAGAGAGAAGGTACATATCGCTCCATCATCGGTAGTCACCGTCCGTCCGTTCCCCAGTGTCCACGTTTCGTGTTCTCCCCTCGGTGAAGTGTTGAGGAGAGCGCCGCCCTCGTCGAGACTCAATGGAGTGACCAGACTTCAGTTCGCTTTCCATAGACACAAACGTTCAACAGGCTATATTGCTCTCTTTTGGGTTTTGAAGAATAAATTAATACATGCTGGTGGACATGAATATAAACAGGTTTGTAATGTAATATTGAAAGAACAGAAGAGGAAAATGATATAGAAAAGCAGGCACACAAGTATAGACATACCAGACACCGGGCAGCCTTTTCCTCTTATCTGAATGTTGGCGACATCTTGTGGAATTATTTTTACATGTAGAGGCGGGAAAGTAATTGCTTACAAATGTTCTTTATAGATTATATATATATAAATATATACAATATTAATTCAACTGCTTAGATTCTGATGTAGTTGATAGTAGTGTTAGTTAATTTAGCATGTCAGAATAATATTTATTGATTGATTTTATCATTATTTTTTTAATTCTCAAACAAGAATGAGATTAGAGAGATGGCAGAAGGGCAATTAAAGGGGTCATATGATGCGATTTCATTTTTTCCATCGACGCGTTTCAAAAAGGCGGGGCATAGAGGAGAAACAATAATGTACAGTATGTGGAAAATAATGTGTTTTTTTAACTTTAAACCGCATAAACACATTTCATTACACCAAATACACAAAATAATGTTCTTTTTAGCAGCATCATATGACCCCTTTAAGTATTTTCCCTTTTCATTGCTTGAACATCCTTTCATTTTCATTGAATTATAAAGAGCAGCACACTTTCTGAAAAACATCTCCTTTTGTTTCGGTTTTGGACCAAAATGAGTGCAACGAGTCAATTTCCTTTAAACAGTTTTACTTTTGATACTACAATATTAGGAGACCCACCATAAAACACCTTTGTAAACTAACTGAATGGACACACAAAGTATTGTGAGGCAGTTTTTTTTAATTCTTTTGTATGGGGAACTTTATTGTAAAAAGACCATAAACTCTGCCCCAGCTTAACAACAACTATGGTACATTTCTAAATATATGATGCAAAGGCAAGGACAGCTACTGTTGCGATATATTTTATTCACGAAGACTGAGTAAAATGAAACCAAGCAATTTGAAAATAAAAACACTACTAAAATGATGCATAAGGTTTAACGATACCAGATAATACTGAACTGTGAATAAGCAAGCAACTTCCCTAATTAAACTGTCTGACAAAAAAGGATAAAAAAAGGATTTAAAAAAACCACACAGAGAAATGAAGTTTGCTGTAAAGAAGAGAAATGCAGGGCAGAACATTTAGACAATTTTCAGTCTATTTTTGTCTTATTTTCAAGAAAAATATTTAAAAACAAGACACCGTTTCGCTTTTCAAAAGAAGTAACATATTCTGACTTGTTTTCAGATAATATATCTTGAATTTGGTTTATTATCTTACCTCAACCACAGATTGTCTCTTGTTTATAGCACAGATCTAACAATTTAATTGTCAGTGGGGTAAAAAAAAAAGAAAACATTTACCTCAAGATATATTCTTGTTTTAAAGATGTTTAGATAGACTGGAAAACAAGGGAAAAAAAAAAAAGAAAGATTTAAAAAAAAGAAAAATACGTTTTTGTTTTTTTTTAACCTAGGACCGAGACCTTGAGCGAGATCGAGACCGGGAATAAGATCGCGAGCGTGAATGTGAGCGAGATTTGGATTTGGATCTGGATTCCCTCCGCAGATCAGAATCTGGTGGCGTTTGTGATCTGGACCGAGAATGAGCTCTAGAGCAATGCGCCCTTTCAGCCACACGGCCTTCATCGACGCTCTTGGTTGCCTCCTGAGATCTGGACCCAGACTCTCTGGAGAGATCCCTGTCGTTTCCCGATTTGGATCGAGATCTGGATCTGGATCGAGAATAGGAGCGATCTCTCTTGTTTTCCCGTTTGCCCTTTTTGCTCGGAGGGCTGCAGCTCGTGCTATTATCCCTGGCGCTTTCACCTCCCCTGCGAGCTCCATTACTGCTCTCCTCCATCCTACTGCTCCTGCCCTTCGTCTTCTTGCTGGTTGACCTGCTGCGTGATCTCGAGCCTGAGGCTCTGGAAAGGAGAGAAACCGTTTAAGAAATATACACCAAATCAATGTATTTTAGCACCTTTGATGCCACAAGAACTTCTATTTTTATAATAGCAATTACTGCCCTCTAGTGGACTCATACATCAAAACTGTACTTATACTACTGTCATAAGAGAATATAGAAACATGAATGTGAGAATTTGTAGGGACACACCTAAATGTCAAGTATATAAGAGCTGTGCATGCATGGTCACAAAATAAATGGCAAAAGGTGTTCCCTAGACGACCATTGAGTGCATTAACATGCTTAAAAAGAACTGCTGTATAATGTCCTATGAATGTATCTAATTGCACACAATCAACCACAGCTTTAAATGTTTTCTACAACACAAAGTCGTATTTAATTTCTCTTCAAGTTCACATAGTGGATAAGTGAAGTCTTAATTCAGTTGTGTTTGCCTACCTGGAGCGGCTACTGGTTCGGCTGTGGCTTCGGCTCCTGCGAGACCTCCTGCTCCTGGAGCGAGACCTGAGGGATGTGTACAAGCAGCAAGAAACTTTAAACACGTGTTCTCTGTGAAACTCTAAAGCAGCTTTTACTACAAGCAAGGTTTGTTTAGCCAATCACTAATTTCAGACATCGAGGTACATGACGACTCGTAACGAACGCAAAGTCTCACTTAATTATCAGTTAAATGTCTCCCACTTTTACAATATCATTCAATAATAAAACTGATTTGTTAGCACCTGGAGGCGCTGCGAGAGTAGGAGCGGCGGCGTCTGGCACCAGGCCGGTCCTCGATGAGCCGGATCTTCCTTCCATTGACCTCAGTACCGTCCAGTTTCTCCAGGGCTCTTTTCATGTCCGAGTACTGCCTGAACTCAATGACCCCCTCATTCTTGCGGCCCTTGTTAGTGTCGGCATAAGTCACCTCGCCAGCCTGACGCATGTAGTCCTGTGAATTCATGACACATTAGTGACTCAAGAACAAATCACTTACGTTTACAGGAATTACTTCCTAAATGCTTAAAATACATGATGGTTTAACCCTTGTGCATCCTTAGGGTCTTTGTTTTTTTTTTTGGTTGTTAATGCAAAAAATGTGTGCACATTGGAATTTTAATATTTCACCATTACTTCCTTTAATAAATCTATTTTATACTAGGTACAAAAAAAATGACACTTAGGGCCTTAAAAGGAACACTCCACTATTTTTGAAAATAGGCTCATTTTCCAACTCCCCTAGAGTTAAACAGTTGAGTTTTACCGTTTTCGAATCCATTCAGTCGATCTCCGGGTCTGGCGGTAGCACTTTTAGCTGTAGCTTAGCATAGATCATTGAATCTGATTAGACCGTTAGCATCTCGCTCAAAAATGACCAAAGAGTTTCTATATTTTTCCTATTTAAAACTTGACTCTTCTGTAGTTACATCGTGTACTAAGACTGACGGAAAATGAAAAGTTGTGATTTTCTAGGCCGATATGGCTGGGAACTATACTCTCATTCCGGCGTAATAATCAAGGAACTTTGCTGCCGTACCATGGGTGCAGCAGGCGCAATGATATTACGCAGCGCCTGAACTACTTTTCATTTTCCGTCGGTCTTAGTAGACGATGTGCTACCTCCAGATCGGCTGAATGGATTTGAAAACGGTAAAACTCAACTGTTTAACTCTAGGGGAGTTGGAAAATGAGCCTATTTTCAAAAATAGTGGAGTGTTCCTTTAAGGACAAAAATGTACCCACCAAAACCCATTAAAACAATATTTAATCTCAATGCCATTTAGGCGTAAAATCATGCATTCTTTGTTGAAGGGCTTTCATTTTGTTGGTACGCCTTCAAAATTAATACTATTTTTTTTTTATTTTCCACCTGATGGCACCATTTTCTCACCTATTAAGCAAATATCTGTTTTTTTTTCCTGTTTTCTGCTGGAAAAAAGGCCAGATGAATTAAAATTATACAATTAAAATACTTTTGTGGGTGTATTGGTATGGATATCAGAGTGTGGTTTGTATGTGTGTACTGAGAAATGTGTGTGTGCGAATGGTAGTTGTTTTAGTTTCTTCTGACACTGGTTCATTATTTTTTTTGTGCATCAAAATTTGTTTTTGTTTTTTAAATCCCCCCCCCACCAATAAAAAAAAACCTCATAGCCTTTAGTATATGAAAAAACAACAGTGGCATTATGAAAACAAACTGGTATTTAAAGGGTTAAAATCCTGAAAAATAATTCATTTTAGTAGTTATGATCAGAACTGATGGTGCTAAACCAAAAAATGTCAGTGAAAGCAGAAAAAAAATATATAACAATTAATATATAACACTTTAATCACTGATTTTTTTAACACAGATATTTTTATCCTCTAAGGATCCCCATGTAACTGTTTTTTAATTGATGCACAAGGGTTAATATAGAGAGAGAAAAGGAGTGACTTGGCTAGTGGCAGCCACCAGATGCAACAGTAACAGTGGTACTTCCCTTAGCAAACATAACACTAAAAACATATAACTAAAAACTAGTAGTACTATAATGTTTCTATACCTTCAGGTCCTGCCAGCTGCAGCGACTGGAGAGATTTTCCACAATCAGCCTGTAATCTGTGCGAGTGGGTGGGCCGTACCGGTCTCCTCCTCCACGCCTATACTGACTACCTTCAGAGTGACGAGAATAAGATGCATACAGCTCAGGAAAGGTAAAACACAATGGAGTCTCCACACTAGACTAAGTGGATTTCACACACAGTAACACTTTAAAAAAAAATCATATTGAGAAAGAAATATCTACAAAAAAAAAAAACATAAAATTATAGAAAAAGTAAGTTTTATACATGGTTTAAGAAACTGAGCTTATATTTACTAGAGTGTAATAAATTTGAATCTGAATTTTAAGTTTTAGAATCACATGAGTGAGAGTAAATGATGACAGATTCATTTTTAGTTGAACTATCCGGATAGTTCACCTAAAAATGAATCTGTCATCATTTACTCAGGGACAGTTCACCCAAAAATTAAAATTACCCCATGATTTACTCGCCCTCAAGCCATCCTAGGTGTATATGAGTTTCTTCTTTCAGACGAATACAGTCGGAGTTATGTTAACTGTTTTTTTTCAACAGGGTGTTGAAAGCACAATGGCACGTGAACACAATGGCCAATCAGAGGTGTTTAAGAATCCACTCAACAGCGCTCAAAATGCTAACAGGAAATGCTGGTATCGTCACATTTTAAAAATTTGACAACACTATCCTCAAGCCATCCTAGGTGTATATGACTTTCTTTTAGACGAATGCAATCAGATTTATATAAAAAAATGTCCTGGCTCTTCCAAGCTTTATAATGGCAGTGAATGGGTGTTGAGATTTTGAAGTCCAAAAAATGCATCCATCCATCATAAAAAGTGCTCCATACGGCTCCGGGGGGCCGTCTGAAAGGAAACGATGCGTTTGTGTAAGAAAAATACCCATATTTACAACTTTATAAACCGTAAGCTCTAGTTTCCACTACCTGTCGTACACGCGTTCACGAGAGAGTGGCGTTCCAGCGGATGATGTAGGACGAAGGCGTAGCGTAAGCTCCGGTGAGAATATGCTAGTCTCGCGAGAACCATGTTTTGTTTACAGCAAAGGAAAACCAGTCTCCTCTTGGCTTATATCAAAATCCTCCAACATTTTCCTTTACAAATCCTCGTTTTGTACTTCTAATTAATGACCAGTGTTTTGTTTTGCTCTCTCCTCTTTGCTTCCGCGTTAGTCACTTCTCACCGGAGCTTACGCTATGCCTACGTCATCCGCTGGAACGCCACTCTCTCGTGAACGCGCGTACGACAGTGAGCAGAAGCTAGAGATTACGGTTTAGAAAGATTTAAATATGGATTTTTCTTCCACAAACACATTGGTTAGCCTCAGAAGGCCTTTATTAACCCCCCGGATCCATATGGAGCACTTTTTATTATGGACGGATGCACTTTTTTGGGCTTCAAAATCTCAACACCCATTCACTGCCATTATTAAAGCTTGGAAGAGCCAGGACATTTTTTTTATATAACTCTGACTGTATTCGTCTGAAAGAAGAAAGTCATATACACCTAGGATGCCTTGAGGGCGAATAAATCATGGGGTAATTTTCATTTTTGCGTGAACTATCCCTTTAAGGGATTCATTCTTCAAGAACTGAAAATATTTCACCAAATAACATACTTACGCTGTACTAATGAGATTAATTTACTGAGGAAAGGTAAAATGTCAAAAGAAACAAAACCAAAACACCTAAAAGAGCTCAAACCACATCTCCTAAACCCCTTGAGATCCTCACCACCCGGCTTAATGGGAAAAGCGGTCCTCTTTCACATTGGCTCGCTTTAATGGTCTGCCCAGGGGCCCAGTTTGGTCAAAGAGCCACACGCATGGGAAGGGGGACACCATGGCCAGCAAAAGGGGCAGGCAGTCAGACTCTTTTGATAAAACATTGAGGGTTAAATTTCTAGCTTTGACATTATAAGTTATTCCATTAAAAAAATAGCTTAAAATCAATCATTATATTGCAACAGTTTTAATCTGCATATAGTGAATCAGAAATTATAATACTTAGAAATACTTGTTTATCACGTTTTTCTAGGTGATTCTTCATTTAGGGACACTTGAGAAAACTTACTTGAGATATATCGTTTTTTTTTAAAATACTTGTTTATCACGTTTTTCTAGGTGATTCTTCATTTAGGGACACTTAACTTACTTGAGATATATCGTTTTTTTTTATTATATATATCGTTATATGGACAAAAAGATTCCCCCAACTGAAGAATCACGCATCAGTAATATCCTAAAGATTACCACTCATACAATTTCACTCCCTAAAAATGTTAAACAGCAACTGCATATGTGGTAAGGTTTGGAATTTAACACAATTTTCAGGCTTCTCATACAGAGACTGGACACTCTTAAAGGGATAGTTCACCCCAAAATATTTGAAAATTTGCTGTTAATTTACTCCCTCAGGCCATCCCAGATGTGGGTGACTTTTTAGCAGAACAGTAAGGAAGATTTTTAGCTGAAACTGTGGTCCTTGGCGAGTCATAAAATGCAAATCAATGGCTGCCCATATTTGAGAATAAAAAGCATATTAAGGAACACAAAATTAATACCCGTGGCTCCTTGACCATATATTGAGGTCTTATGAAGCGAAACGATCCGTCTGTGCAAGAAACGGAGCATTATTTACCACATTATTATCTGTAAGACCATAGATTCAGGCAAACATCTGAAGTGATGTCTAGTTTGCAAATGAATGACTTTTTTGAACTGGTTGTTGTTGGTGAACTAGTTGAACCAGTTCACTGAATCGGACTGATGCGTCTGAAACAGATCGAACAGCCCATATCTATAAGATACTCAATCAAAACTCACTTTCAGACGCCTGAAAGTCACTCCGACTCGAAATGAGCCAAAATACCGGCATACATGATCCTATGATACTGGTCTTGCCAACTCATTCAGCGCTTCAGTTCCTCAAACAACACAGTGAACTGAACCGAAGACCAATGAGCCGCTGATATGCGCATGCGTGAACAGAGCACTTGAATGATGGGACAAAATCAAAGTTATGGTTTCTCAGCGTTTATGTAAAAAGGTGGGCTGATGAAGACAAGTTTATACACTTTATACGCTTAAGGCATGTAAAACATCTACGTTTCACATCATTGTGTGCTTTAATGATATAACTGCGTATGTTACATCATTGCGTGGTTACGTAAACAAACTAGTGGATTGAGCCAGTCCATTGAAACGAACGGTCCGAAAGAACTAGTTCATGAAAAAAAAATCAGATTTCCCTGTTGCTATGGATAACACAGTTAATGTTCAGTTTCTTGCACAGACTGATCGTTTCACTTCATAAGATCTCAATATATCGTCAGGAGCCACAAGTATTCGTTTTGTGTTCCTTGATCTGCTTTTTTATTCTCACTGACTTGCATTAAATGATAAAAGAAGCACGGATTCAGCTTAAAATCTTATTTACTGTTCTACTGAAGAAAAAGAGTCACCTACATCTCAGATGGTCTGAGGGTGAGTAAATTAAAGGCAAATTTTCATTTTTGGGTGAACTATCCCTTTAAAAATGCTGTTCTATTCTGTTTTTTAGATCATGTCAATGTGAAGATGATCAAAAAACCCAAATCACTAACATTACCATGCCTAAGGACAAGTGATTCACGGTTTATAAACCACCAGCCAGCGTCTTACTCAGCAGATTTACGGACAGATCTGCGGAAACCATGTCAGAGCCGATCTCCTTCACCTGAAGACCTGCGGTGACGTCCCTGGAAACATTAATTCTGGAAACATCTATTTCTGGTATAAGGATTAACAATTACAATGGGCATGTTGAGCACCAATCTCTCCATTTGAGAAGCCTGAAAAAATGCAGTGTTTGCACAATCCAACATCAACCAATGAAAAAGAAGTTCCTATGAAACTGAAATAGCATTTGGTATGTAGTATTGTGGAAGAGCGAGTAAATGAATAGCTTACTTCTTCCAGATCTGCTGCCAGTGCCACCATCACGCCGCTGTCCTATGGTGTGCTCCACGATCACTCGCTTCCCACAAAGGTCTTTGCCGTTCAGATCGCACACAGCATCATCTGCATCACGGGGGTCATCGAACTCCACAAAGCCATATCTGAAGAGATGGGATTTATTATATCCTCCTGACTACCAGCTATGGAGTTTTGTCCTCTGTAGAGGACATTGTGTTTTAGCGATTTCTCTGAGACGTTACATGCCACAGTTTTAAATCTGGAGGTCCTGTACAGAGCACATTCAGGGCTTTTCAGAGATGACTTTTTAAAGTCCCGATGTCTTCTACAGAGGACATGGCATAACATATGAATAAAATATAATTTTTCAATTTTTTTCTTATGCTCTAAACAATGTAATGACATGACAAAATACTAAATTCACAAAACTGTTTTTTTCCTGGAAGTCAGGAGGATATTACAAACAAACAAACAAAACCCAGTTGTCTACATATGTTTCAAACAATCCCTTGCTTACTGTTGTTACCCTCAACATTTATTTAAATTTTAAAGACGCTATTAAATAGCTTAATAAGCTAAATTTTATGTTGCATTAACATGTTATCAAATGCAACAGAAGGTTTGGGCGGGGCATCAAAAGGTCTGTACCTATTTTTTTTCTTTAGCACAGACATCATTTACATCCGTGATTTCCTTTCATGTCCGTATTTTTATTAGCAATACAAATAAAATAAATAAAATCACACAAGCACATGAACTCAACACGTCGTGTAAAACCGGATGGTCATGCAACTAGAACGCATTAATACCCATTTTCACTCAAATTGTTGGACATACAGTTTATAAAAATGTGCAAAATATAAACATTTTCACTAGGCTTCAGACTTTTTGACCCTATTGTATCTATACAATAAAGTAAATATCAACTAGAATTAATTTTTAGAGAACGGGACAATAAAAGCCGAAATGAAGCACTCAATCGAGGCCAGCCTGGAAACAATGGAGTTTAGCTTGCTGGGCTAAACCGCTAAAAATACAGTTTTAAAAAGACTGATTGTATTCCGATTTTATATTCCCAAACATATTTTAAGCGCAATTCATTTAATTTCATGTCATTCAAGTTACTTAATTCATAATGGAGGTCTCTTTTGAATCACGCGGAGCAGAAGAAACAACAGTGTATCCTTCCTAACGACTGTTCCGGCTGCATGTTCACTTTAAGTTACTCGAATAAAGCGAACATCACGTACCCGTTTTTCAGGTCCACTTCCAGTATCTTCCCGTAGCCTTTAAAAAACCTCTCGACGTCTTTCTCTCTGGCGCGATAGCTCAATTTCCCCACGTAAACTCGAGACATGTTCCCGGTGCAGCAGCTCGACGCGGAAAGCCAGCAACAACATACATGAGCTTCAAACTAAGAGTCCCGCATTTGGTGTTTTCCAAAATAAAAGTCCCAGCGCTTGTCGTGATTGTGAAGATACCAAACAGCTCCATATAGACGTCGTTGCTTTACTTTTCTCGCTAATTACTAACTTTAATCCCTTAAAGTATTTTAATTAGCTTAAATCCGCATTAATCACATATTAAAGCAGTACAGAAAATAACTCACGCTAAAGACCAAAATCCAGCAATTCAAGTGATGAAAAGACATATGGGGTATTAGTACATACATTTTGTTTTATTTAAGAGGAAGGCCTTCTGATGCGATGCGATGCATTTGTGTAAGAAAAATATACATATTTAAAACTTTATAAACCGGTCACGAAGTACAAAATGAGGATTTGTAAAGAAAAATGTCAGAGGATTTCAATATAAGCCAAGAGGAGACTGGTTTTCTTTTGCTCCTGTAAACAAAATCTCGGTTCTCGCGAGACTAGCATATTCTCACCGATGCTTATGCTACGCCTACATCCTACGTCATCTGCTCGAACGCCGCTCTCTCGTGAACGCACGTTCAACAGTGAGCGGAAGCTGGAGATTACGGTTTATAAAGTTTTACATATAGATATTTTTCTTACACAAACTCATCGTTTCTTTTCAGAAGGCCTTTATTAACCCCCCGGAGCCGTGTGGAGCACTTTTTATGATGGATGGATGCACTTTATTTGACTTCAAAATCTCAACAGCCATTCACTGCCATTATAAAGCTTGGAAGAGCCAGGGCACTTTTTTAATGTAACTGAGCAAATCATGGAGTAATTTTCATTTTTGGGTGAACTATCCCTTTAAATATCCGAAAAAAGTAACTAATTATTGGTTTGATTATGAAGCATAAGCTGTAAAAAATTATATGGTTTGTAAGTCATAGCAACTTATGTTTTTGCATTACTTTAACTCAGGGGTCACCAAACTCGGTCCTGGAGGGCCGGTGTCCTGCAGAGTTTAGCTCCAAATTGCCTCAACACACCTACCTTTATAAGAAGTTATATGAGATTCAACTCAAATTTTTTTTAAGTCAGTTTAGTATAATTTAAGTTGAAATGATTTATACAACCAAATTGATTATACTTAAAATTTTAAATTATCAGCTGAACTTAAGTTTTTAAGCTGAAATAGGTGAAATATTTTCACATGCATACTTTTTTTTTATCCATTCCAATGTGAATTATTTTGCAGAGATGAGCCACCATCACATGCACTACAACCATCAAGTAACTAAAGTTGGCTAAGTGAAGATTTTGATAATTCACAACATTACAGCCATGAAAATATAAGCCAAACATGACACAACATTTTTGTCTTAAGCCACAGTATGAATACAAGAAAAGTGCCTGTTTAATAAATGTAAATGTAAATTGCACAGGAAAGGTTTAATCAGGCCTATGGAAAGACATTCTCTGTAGTGGAGAGCACTGTAGGAGTCTGGAAACAAGGTTTTCGCTGCATCAGCAAATCCAGTGCTGCCTGAAGCTGAACCCATCCAAAAGCTGCTCTGTTAGTGTAGTTACTGCAGTCAGAGAGAATGTCCTGGTGGAAGATGCTGTCTTTGATGACCAGTGTCAACAGAAGCGGTTGAATTGGGCAAATAGGAATAGGATAAAAACATTACAATAATCCACAAGACTCCAGTCCATCAATTAACATTTGCAGCAGCTGCCACACATGACAGTGTTGAGGAAATGTTCAGCCTCCATTGGTCTTGCATCCTCCAGTGCTGTTGCCACTATACCTCAAGCTCCAGTGAAATCACTGAAGGAGCTTTCTGCTCTACAAACCTTTCAGCTCCTTCAACAGATCCAGCTCATGCCTGATGCCTTGTCAGACAGAGGGAAGTAGTTATTAGGTGACCAAGTGGCTTGTGAACTCCATGAAAAGTGATGCTGGTTTTTGCCTGTTTTCAATAAGGGTTTTCAAAGCTAATCACAGAGGGACAACATGAATGACAGCATGAAAATAGCCCAGCCTTGGCGTGAAATTCTAATGTAACTGATTGCAATTCTTAAGTCTCTTA
The DNA here is from genome assembly GCF_001515625.1 of Sinocyclocheilus rhinocerous. Lineage (NCBI taxonomy): Eukaryota > Metazoa > Chordata > Actinopteri > Cypriniformes > Cyprinidae > Sinocyclocheilus > Sinocyclocheilus rhinocerous. Next base: position 544,415 of record NW_015641438.1, on the reverse strand, counting down.
CAGAGTGAAGCCTTGCTTTCCAAGGCACTGAAGACAAATTAATGGTTTACAACGATTGTAATTTCTTGGCTAAGCTCATGGCTAAGTTTCACCCTGTGTTAAGAGAGCATGTCAGACTAGTTAAAAAATTGAGAAAACCACAAAACAAATTGATCTCATGCATCGGTGATCGATGGTGGCTGTCATATAAATAAGGGAAATAAGGGAACACATCCGAATGACATTATGTATTTATTTTATCATTTAAAAATGCAGCACAAGCTTCAAGGATTCGGTCTGAGTAAAACGGTAACCCACCAAAATATCAATTTGCTTTTCTTGCTGGAGCTGCAGACTCTTTCTATTTAAAGAAAAAGTAATGACTTCTTGCCTTGAATCAAAACTAACACTAGGTGATGCTAGTGCTTGCACATTTGGCCATACACACATACTCATACTGTCCTGAATAATGCAACTATGGAGTTTTATTGATATTCAGTAGGCCATTAACTAAATATATATGTTAATAAAAAAGAAAAAATAATATATAGAAAATGTATTAACACTGTTGAACTGGGATGCTTTTTTTTTACGCCACATAAAGTATTTTCCACATTTCTGGAAATTCTTTTAATACATATGCATAGCAACACATATTTTCAAAATGTTTTTTGACGAGATTATGCTATTTTTCTTTAGGAAAGATTACAATGAGTCATTCATAGCAAGTGTAAACTCTTCTCCAACTAGACTTCAATAAACACTTGACTTTGGAGTCCAAGGAAAAAAGCTACCCTTATTAATCTAAATCACAATTTCCTTAAATGCACAGTTCTGAATCTTTGTGGAACATGTAGAAAGCAAAAAAAAAAAAAAAAAATTATAAATGAAACACACACACACACACACACACACACTAAATAAAATAAAAAATAAAAATACAGCACTATATATACAGACCAAGAACTGAACCAAACAGGGCAACATAAACACACAGGCCAACTGAAGGAGAAAACAAGGAACAGGTGAAACTAATCAGTGAACTAATGAGTAGTAACTAAGGAATCCAGGACCGAGTAAAGAACTAAACTCAAAGAATCAGAAACACACAGATAAGTGTTGTTATAAAAATGACATTCTACATATAGTGTGAATATCTGTGGCATCCCTAAATATGACCGTTCATCATATGAAATATATATAAAAGACATTGTCCATAAGTACCTTCATTGTAGTAAGTAGGCCTATATTGTGTAACTAACTATTTGTAATTCAACAACCCAGGGTTGTATCTTGACAAGTCACAGTTTCAAAGTAGATCTGAAAGTACACAAGTTCCCACCGTTTCCACCAAAAGTACATTTGGCTCTCAGCCATTTACAACAAGATTGGTTGGAGGAACTAGCCACAGGAAGAAGAGGTAGAGACCAGATAAAATGCTGAATAATTTTTACACAAGTTCCCACCGTTTCCACCAAAAGTACATTTGGCTCTCAGTCATTTACAACAAGATTGGTTGGAGGAACTAGCCACAGGAAGAAGAGGTAGAGACCAGATAAAATGCTGAATAATTTTAAAAATGGCCCTTTTATTGCCACCAACTCATGCACAAACTGATATCTTACATTGTCTGTGGCTACTATAAACAGGAAGGTTAACAGGAAATGTAATTTTTGATTAAGTTATAATAACACAACATGACAGATATATTGACAATTTTCACAGAAATTGCTACTTTTATACTGTTGCTGCGGGTTGTATTTTTAGACGGCCTGGAAGGAGGTTTCGACCCCACGGAAGGTGATTTTAGAGTGATTTTGAAGCGGTTTTTATAGCCATTTTCCCCCGGAATGTGATTGGACTAGTTTTGAGTACCAGTTGAGCTGGTTTTGTTACACTGACCTGGCAACCATGTTCAAAGTTTCTGTATAGAAAACACATGCCTTTTAAACAAGGAGATTTGATTACAGTTAGGGGATTGAAAAAGGTATAAGGATAAGGATAAAGGATAAAGATATAAGGATAAAACTGAAGAACACTGATAATAATCTAAGACCGGCCTGGCAAGGTATGAAAGTTATGGCAGGTTGTACAGAAGACAGAGGGGGTAGGGATATTACAAATGAATGGTTTTATTTCAGAAAAGAAGTTCACAGATTTTTTTGGTTTGATAATGATGATTTTAAGACAGATATAGAGGTTTTAAAATAAAGGACTTTAACGTACTGTAGATGTGCAAAGGGTTAAAGGCCTTATTTGAGTGTATTACCATGAAAAAATAGCCCTGGTCTAAATTATATTGGAGGCAGGGTGCTACATACGTGTGCGGAACAGCTGAGTGAGACATTTCACAACATATTTTCTCAGTCCCTTAAAGGAACACTCCACTATTTTTGAAAATAGGCTCATTTTCCATCTCCCCTAGAGTTAAACAGTTGAGTTTTACCGTTTTCTAATCCATTCAGCCGATCTCCGGGTCTGGCGGTAGCACTTTTAGCTGTAGCTTAGCACAGATCATTGAATCTGATTAGACCGTTAGCATCTCGCTCAAAAATGACCAAAGAGTTTCTATATTTTTCCTATTTAAAACTTGACTCTTCTGTAGTTACATCGTGTACTAAGACCGACGGAAAATGATATGACGGAAAAGTGCTACCGCCAGACCCGGAGATCGGCTGAATGGATTCGAAAACGGTAAAACTCAACTGTTTAACTCTAGGGGAGATGGAAAATGAGCCTATTTTCAAAAATAGTGGAGTGTTCCTTTAAGTGGCAAAAATTCCAGAAATTTGGAAAAAATCAATTATAGTTCCTGCAGCTCACACTCAAGTCCCAAAGGAATTGAATGATTTTAGGCTGGTAGCGCTCACTTCAATGAAGTGTTTTGAGAAGGTAGTTAAGGGAGAAATCCTACAGCAGTCCAAAGACGGTTTTTATTCTTTGCAGTTTGCTCTTAGAGAGGTTGCTGTCTTTCACCTCTTTTGTTTATGTACTACTAATTAAATTCATTTAATGTATTTCCTACTATGATGATTCTGTTTTATAAACAATTTACTGAAGCTGTTCTTTCCTTTTCTAAGTAAGGAAATTGCACATTTCTTGCTCAGTTTGGGCCTAAAAAGGTGTTTTTTCCTCCTCGGGTATGAGCTCTATATTCTCCTATATCATACTATATGAGCCATAAAAGCCTGATGTATTAAATATAATACTCAAAAAAGTGCATCTGCAAACTTTATTTGTGTGTTATTCTTATTTAGATTTCTCTCAATGTTCTGAAAAGCAACTGTTCAATTCAAACAAAAATAAAAGAAAGAGCAGTACTATTTGAATACGCATGTGACCTAATAGTAATTCTTTGCTACAGAAGGCACCATTAATAAACTTAAATACAATGGAAACAAAAATTCACAAATAAATGAATCGAGAAATTTAGATAGACAACATTAAATTTTGCTGTCTAAAGTTATAGAGTTAAGAGTAAAGCGTTAAGAGCCTGAGGAGGAGGGCTTCCCCAGATGATCTTGGTTCCTCCTCCCAAGGTTTCTTCCTCATCTACTGCTTTTGTTTATATAATTTAAAATTGACATGTTGCTGTCAGATGGAGTTAATTTTCCCATGAAAAAAGAACGAGATATAAGAAAGAGTTTGTTGCATTACTTCTCTAAGGGGGAAGTCGTGGCCTAATGGTTAGAGAGTCGGACTCGTAACTCAAAGGTTGCGGGTTCAAGTCTCGTACCGGCAGTACGTGTATTCATGTGTTCTTCCACCTTCAATACCACGACTGAGGTGCCCTTGAGCAAGGCACCGAACCCCAAACTGCTCCCCGGGCGCTGCAGCAAAAATGGCTGCCCACTGCTCCGGGTGTGTGTTCACGGTGTGTGTGTGTGTTCACTGCTGTGTGTGTGCACTTTGGATGGGATAAATGCAGAGCACTAATTCCGAGTATGGGTCACCATACTTGGCCACATGTCACGTCACTTCACTATCGACTAGCGAACACATGGCAACTTTGCAATTGGGCTTCGACACATATCATGACTTCCGCTAAAATGAAAAGTGGTTCTATGATAACGGCACCTCTGTGCATCTCCTGCTTAGGAGCTTGATGATAACGGCACCTTGTCCTGTGCTGTAGAGATGAAGTGGTTCTGGGTTTCAGACCCTTCTCTCACACCCAAGCTAAATGCAGTCGATACTGAGCTCGAATCCGCTCTATGGGAGAAGATCTGTGTCACATCAGAGCGCAAAGGAAGGTCAGGTGGGCTTGCAGAGCTCTAAGCCCCTCCCACCAGAGCAGTCAATCACCGAGACAAGTCCAGATGAAGGCTGAGCGATGCAGTGAAAAAGAGAGGATGGTTTAGGGTCTGTGTCTCATGGTGGCGAGGGCTCCCATGAGACGAGAGATCTGCTCCATCACTCGCCCCTCAGGTGATCTGCTCGTGTGTGGAGGAGGCTCTGACACCCCTGAGAAGCGCCAGACTCGTGCATCTGATGAAGCGAGTCACAGATGCTGAGGCTTCTTGGAGAGCTCAGGTTTTTGTCTGGTGTCCTCAGAAAATAAACTGCCTCAAGACCAATTCATGTGTTGTGTTGTTTTGTGTTGTTTTCTATTTATTTATTGCCATCTCAAAGAGGCACAAAATACTACTTTATCTATATTGATCTTCCTTTTTTTATTTTTATTAAAAAAAACAAAAAAACAAACACTAGCTTTCTATTTTTTCTATTCTATCTACTTGTTTTTCT
>NW_015641438.1:516473-539680 GCF_001515625.1 Sinocyclocheilus rhinocerous | reverse complement strand
CGAACACTACGAACACTAGCTTTCTATTTTTTCTATTCTATCTACTTGTTTTTCTATGTGTGTGTGTATATGTGTGTGTGTATAATATACACCTTGCTACTTGTACTGCGTTAGGCTAACGGAGACTTGTCATTTGCACTTATATATTGGGGGGGGGGGATTGCAAATGATATTTAAAATGGCACTTTTTATTTGCAAACATTTTTTTTTCATGAAGTACGACAAAAGCAAAAGCAATCACATATCACCAACATCAGTACTGTACAATTGTTTTGTATTAAAATCACAACTGCAATGATCAGTTAGTGATTAACAAAACAAAACAAACAAAAACAAAAATCCTTTAATTTATTCACTGTAGTGTTTTTGAAATAAACAAAGTGAATCAATTTTGTGTTTAGTAAAGCAATACTGGACAAAAATGAAGAATGGTCGAGTACAGATTCACTCATGAATTAGACTTGTTAGACACTCATTTTTCAGTTATTTTTTCATGCTTGTTTTACTTTTTTTTTTTTAATGTCTGGATGCCATTATGTATATTGTTTGTTTTAAAATGTAAAAATGCAGCACAAGCTTTAAGGATTCAGACAAGAGTAAAACAGTAACCCATGAGAAAGTTCATCTGTTTGTCCTACACGGAATGAATGGCAGTTTGTCTGTTAATATGATTTTTAACAACGTTTACCTAAAATAAAATTAATAAAATTGATTTTATTATTATTTAAACATTTTATTTCTTGTATTTGTGCGCATATTTGCAGCATGATTCGTTTTAAATGGTTTCAAACTATTTTATTTAGTATTCAACCATTTAAGACTGTTTACTGCTTATTTTTCCTCTTAAAAAGAAGGAACTGATTTCTTGTCTTGAATCGTAACTAACACTAGGTGGTGCTAGTGCTTGCACATTTGTGACCCTGGACAACAAAACCAGTCATAAAGATTTATACACCACCTGAAAGCTGAATAAATAAGCTTTCTATTGATGTATGGTTTGTTAGGATAGGCCAATATTTGGTCGAGATACAACTATTTGAAATCTGGAATCTGAGGGTGCAAAAAAATCTAAATATTGAGAAAATCGCCTTTAAAGTTGTCCAAATGAAGTGCTTAGCAATGCATATTACTAATCAAAAATTAAGTTTTGATATATTTACGGTAGGAAATTTGCAAAATATCTTCATGGAACATGATCTTTACTTAATATCCTAATGATTTTTGGCATAAAAGAAAAATCGATAATTTTGACCCATACAATTTTTTTTTGCTATTGCTAAAAATATACCCAAGCGACTTAAGACTGGTTTTGTGCTCCAGGGTCACATTTGACCACACACACTCCTACTGTCTATAGATATTCAGTAGGTCCTGAACTAAATATGTGCAGTAATGATAAAAAAAGATTATATATAGCAAATTCATTGACACTGCTGTCCTGAGATAAGAATTTTAATTTTTGTCACATAAAATAACATTTCCCACATTTCTGGAATTTCATTCCATACAGGTACATGCATAGCAACACATTTTTGACAACTTTTTTTTTTTCTTTTTTGAGCAGATTATTTTGTTTTGTTTTTCTGTAGGAAAGATTACAACGACTCATCCATACCAAGTGTAAACCCTTCTCCAGCACGACTTTAGTAAACACTTCACACAGACAATTTCTGGGGGTCCAAGTAAAAAAAACTTACCCTTTCATAATACTGCTTTAAATAATGTTTCATCTTTTAAAAAGTATTGCATTAGAAGCCAAATATTTAAAAAGAGATAATGAATCAGCAAACACACATACAGGTCATTTTTTAAGAAGAGTTCTGCATTGTCAAGAAAAACATATGGAAGCATAAAGAAACATCAAAGACAAACTAGACTTTACATGTATTGACAATTATTAATTCAGAAAACGTGATTGCCAGTATTTAAGGATATGTTGACACATTAGTCAGCCAGAGGTTTCTCCACCATCTGTAGATTTTTCTTTATAACCATTCATGTGGCTGCTTTCTTTAATTCTAAAAGAAACATTTTCATAAAACTGTTTTTCATCTCAGATCTGCATTTTTTTTTAGAGCTGCAACTATTATTAAATAAATACATAAAAACACAATCAACACACAGTATTCCCAACAAATATGTTAAAAGTTTCTAATAAATGACTGTAGGATAAATCTCCTGATTTGATTGTCCTCCTGCTGCTGAGTCCACCAGCATAGAATTGTAAAAATGTCTTATGTTGTTGACCACAAGGGGAGAAACCGGTGCTTGTGAAAAATTTTATATGTCCACTTTAAAGAAGAGGGGGGCAAGTGGTCACTTTCAGTCATCACAAACAGTAGCCAACAAAGTGTCCGTTGTCCAATTAAAAACAGCAGGGCCATCGTCAAGCGGGGACAACTGGGTAAGTTGTCCTGGTGTCTTTACATGTATGGGGGCTGGGGCCCACCTTTATAATGTCCCAGGCCATGTGAATTCAAGAGGTTAACATCTCTACCTTTTCTACTGCTGTAGACTAGGTTTAAGACAGGGTGCAGGCCCGCTATTTCACATGCTCTGCTGTGTGTGACGAGCAGTAAAACTTCTTGTGTGTTATAAAGTTTGAGAGGTTGTTGAACTGGATGTCACAAGGACGGCAGTACTTTACATTACTTGTGGTTGCAATGGACCCATTCAACACTCTCTTGAATCTTGTTGAGACTTCCTCAGTCTTTAAGGATGGCACCGACATTGTGCTTTCCTTACAGTTGACTGGACTGTCTGCATGGCTCTCCGGTGTAGGGGAGCCATGTTGTTTATTTCCAGCATCTTTCATCTTGTCCTCGAGGTCAAGACTGTCCTTTAAGGATGAAGACTTGTTCTGGTTCCCAGGGTCATCTGTGCTTAGATGGCTACCATCAGGCATCGGCTGGTCGTTTTCCCCCTCACTGCCCTCGTTTGGACTCTGCCTTTGTTCGCTTTGTGAGACCAGCATCCCTTTAGCGTAATCGGTGGCTTTGATTTCATAGTAAGGCCAGATTTGCTCATCGGGTCTCGTTTTCTTAGCAGGACTTGGGTAACCCCCAGAGGGCTGAAACACGCTCCTCGTGTCATCTTTTATCGGGATTGGTTGTTCCTCACTGGAAGCTTGGATGTCGGAAGTTGGCACTGCATTTGGATGCTCAATCTTTCCATGCGGAGCTGGGAGCTCAAAGAGGGTGTTCTCTAAAAGGCTGTTAGTATTTCTAGGACCTTCCTTTTTGATGATTTTGATTTCAGCGGAAGTGTTTTGCAAAATAGTACCTAGGCAGAAGTTCTGTTTGTGCTTAAGATAGTCCTCAACTTTGTTGAAGCTTATCTTGCACACAACACACTCATGATAATCCATAAGTCCTTTAGAAGAAACCGGAGTGTTGCCAAACTGTGCGATGCATTTTTTACTGAGATCTATAGGTGCATCACCTTCTTCCTTGGAGATTGTCTTACATTTTGACACAAGAGCTGATTTTGTGACTGTCAATGAAGCCTCTGGATATTTGGGTACTAACCCCTGGATCATGTTGTACCTCTGATGGTCCCTGAAGCTATCCAGTGTGTCTTTTGACATGTATGGACCTCCTATAGTGGGCATACCAAGAAATGTTGGCATACCCATAGGTGACATTTGTTCTTGTTCAGGAGTGGCCAGCTCATATGCCTTTCTTCTTTTACGAGGACGTACTGCTTTCTGATTGGCTGCTCCTTTATTGTTTGCGCGTTTCAATTGAGGATCATGGCGAGTGGCACAGTAATACTGCTTGTGCACCATGAAGGTTTCATGTCGACTAAAGGTGATCTTGCATGCCTCGCATGTTGTGTGGTTGGGGTCAGTTTCAGTGGGTGGCATTTTCTGGTTTTGTAAATCCAGCTGTGTACCGTTTGGTCTCTCCTGTGCACCAGATGGAGTTGACGCTTTTTTAACTTGCACCGACAGTTCATCTGTCACTTTTCCACCTGCGATTGGATTGCAAGGGTTAGGCTCATGCCCTTTCACTTCAGAGGGATGGCCGGAATTTAGCATAACAGCTAAACTAGCTCCGATTTTAGGGCTTACACTGCCTGTTGGTTTATCCAGAAGTCCAGCGAAGTCGAGTGGCCTGTGTGTGCTTTCCCAGCGACTGTTGCAGTAGTGCTTCTTGTGTACCAAATAATTATCAAGGTTATTGAAGGTGATATTGCATTCAAAGCATGTTGCTCCTTTTGGCACAAGTGTGCTGTACATGACTGGAGGGTAAGAGTTTCCCTCATGACGTAACCTGCGATGGACCAACTCGGACATTTTGGCCAGGATCTCAGATGCTTGCGGGCCCACCGTAATATCCTGTGAGAACGGGACATGTGGTATGAAGTGGGGTAAGGGAAAGGCAGGAGGCAGGTGGTGTTGAATGGGTGAGGAGGCTAAACGAGGACTAGAAGGTTCTGACTTTACTCTGGAGTATGAAACACTTGCCTTGTTTCCTGAGTTTCCCTCACCCTTAGTGGATGTCTGGCTACTTTCCGTGCTTTCCATCTCTGGCATTTGACTTATATCACGTTGTATTGTGCGTTCCTGAAGGTCTTTCATGTTTGCATTAGCTCTAACTCGTTGAGGGGAGTTATCAGCTTTGTCTCCTTCGATGAGTTTGTTGACCGTATGTCCATGTAGCTCCTGGTGTTTGACCAGTTCTCTGGGGGTTTGGAATGTGAAGTGGCAGTGATTACATCTCAGGCCAGTTTGGGACAGATGGGAGAGGATGTGGTGCTGGAGTACCATAAGAGTTTCAGCAGTGTAGTCACAAATTGTGCATTTTAAGTTTCTTCCAGTGGATATCTCATCTGACTTAAGAACTGGAAAAACAAAAAGAAAACAGAAATGGTGTTAATGAGTAACACTACAATACAAAGTTGAGTCTAACCAAGGAGTGTACAGACTCCTATACATTGAGCCATGGTGCTTGTGCAGATAACTTTAGTTGGAATCCTGTTTGGAACATTTCCTGATCCCCTATACCAAGGGTGTCCAATCCTGCTCCTGGAGGGCCAAGGTCCTGCAGATTTTATTTCCAGCCAGCTCCAAATCACTTACCTTGAAGTTTCTAGTGAGTCTGAAGACCCTGATGAGCTGGTTCAGGTGTGTTTAATTAAGGTTGGAGCTAAACTCTGCCAGACAGTGGCCCTCCAGGAACAAGTTTGGACACCCCTGCGCTATACCCATAATTCCCTGTCCTCTCTCTACTGAACTACCAAAAAACACCTCAAACCAGCCTACGGTTTAGCTGGTCTCCCGGCCTGACCATATGACAATTGCCCAAAACTCATCCAAAACCATCAATCAGACCAGGGGTGTCCAATCCTGCTCTTAGCCAATGTCCTGCAGAGTTTACCTTCAACCAGCTACAACACACCTGCCTGGAAATACTTAGTCGGTCTGAAGACCTTGCTGGTGTGTTTAATTAGGGTTGGAGCTAAACTCTGCAAGACAATGGCTCTCCAGGAACAGGTTTGGACAACCCTAAAGCCCAAAGTATACTTCAGCCATCCGCGTTCCGCGACAGTCCGCACACTGACGAGTGACTCAATTTTTGTCATCAGAAGTGTCTGCAGATGGTCGTGCACACAGTCAACGTGCAGCCCAACTTTTGTGACCGCGCAGACTGTCCGTGTACAACAGTGCATGCGCAAGGTGAACGTTGAGAGTCTACTGGGTGGTACTGTGCATGTGTCGAACTCATCCATGCACGCTCATCTGCATTTGAGTATACTTTGAAAGCTGTGTGGACATGGCTGTGCTCCAGATGGAACGGATCGCGGAAAGTGAAGTATACCTGGGCCTTAAACTAGACCAACCTGACCAGACTAGTTAAGACTTTGGCTCTTGAATAAACAAGTGTGTCTGTCTTATTTGTGACTGGTCAAATGGTTATTTGAAAAAGAATGTCTTCTTGGTCTACTCACTGTTATGTGTGGATAAGTGCATTTCCAAGGCATGTGAGCCTGCAAAGCTCATATTGCATTGGGGGTATGTGCAATTGCGGAGCTTTTGATGGCTGATATTAGCATTTTTCTCTGCCACCATCTCAGGGTCCCTTTGTCGCCCACTGCAGTAATACATAAGGTGGGCCTGGAGGTTTCTTTCACTCCGAAACCAGATGCCACATGCCTTGCAGGGGAAGATGTCTTCTACAAAGACAGAAATGGACACAAGCATATCCATACTGAATTATCTAAAGCTTCTGAAAAGCATCTAAAATCGCAAAGTTAAATACAGTGGGGTCAAGAAATCTGAGACCACTAAATTACTTCTGTTTTACATTTTTGTTATTTGATACCAAATTAATTAGTGACCTTGAAATAGTGCAGCATCTTAAATATTTCTTGTTCTTTTCTTCTTTTAATTCCAAAATCCTACATATTTGTAGGTTTAAAAGCTTTTCAGCAATTCAAAACAGAAAACATTATTCAAAAAGTAAAGGTAATAATATTTGGCTCAAGAGCAGATCCATGCTAGATGGATGCTGGGATGGAATATAACTGTATTTTGCAGTAATGGGATGAACCACATAACCCAACCCTATAGACCCCATCAAAACAAATGCACTGTTGTTCTTGTTCACATCAAATTCTTGTTAACTATGATTAGAGAATGGAAGAGGGTAAATATCTAATTCCTGCGAAACTGAAGGTCAGCCTCGACCCTTGGTAATTCTCTTATCCATGGCAAACATGCACATCAGAGCTGCGATGACTCTTTGACATGGATTTCCATTTTTAACCAAGCACATTAATCAGTCTATCCACTGTGTCAGAGGCCTGATAATGCAGCACTCACTGTTGATGATAGCGCCGGGCAGAATGGACGCCATGGCTGCTTGCTGAGGAAGGAGTTGAATGCCATCCAGCTGTCGGGCCGGGTACATCCCTTGACCGTAGGGAGTTTGAAGATGCGAGTGCAGATCCACCACACAGGCTGCAAGTTCGTCTCCTTCCATGATGTTTTTAGTTGTGGAACACCACACATGTCCTCCTGTGCGAAAAAAGGAAAGTTTGTATTTAATAAAGTATTTTAACCATTAAAAGAAAGTTATTTATGCAATCTGAGGTTCCTTGGAGATTGAATGAGGCCAACAATATATATATACTGTATATATATATGTGTGTGTGTGTGTGTGTGTTTCAAAACCTATGATATTCTTTATTCTGTGGAACACAAAGAAAGGATTTTAAAATATGTTGGTTTTTTTTGGACCCCATTGACTTTGATTGTATGGACTAAAAGAGTTGAAAAAAATCTGACAAAATATTGTCTTTCGTTTTCTAAAGAAGAAATTCAGTCATACAGGTTTAGAATGCAATAAGGATGAGTAAAGGATGACAGGATGGATGGACTTTCCCTTTAAGGCCACTTTTAACCCTAAGTTGAAACAGATCATTTGATTTGAAAATAAATGATAACTGATAATTAGAAAACTTGATAGAGAGCAACATTAGGTGATGAAGTCCTGATGAATGTCATTTTCCAATAATCTTATAATAGAGATTGTCCAGATAAAAATGAACCCATCAAATAGACCTTGTGGTGAAATATGAAATATGGTATTATATTTTGTTTATGCCTAAAAATAGATCAATAATTAGTGCTTTCTACTTGCTGTAAAACTCACCCAAAGGACAATTCTTTTGTTGCAAATAATTTTTCTGGCAGTGTGGTATCATTGCAAGACCTCTGAAAACTTGTTTTTCAAAAAGAGCAGTTGTAAGCTTTTACTTTTATCTATTTTGTAGTAAATACACATAAATTGGCACAGTGGTAAATAGAAACGTAATACTTTTTGAATCTCTGTCCTACGCACAAATGCATTGCTTTGAAGCCGCAACAAACAAGTGAGGGACAAGTGTATTGCCGAAGACGCTACCACTAAAGAGAATGGACATCATGGATAAAAGTACAGCATTATCAAATTGAAGGGCTGTGGATGAAACATTCCACTGGAGTCCGCAGAACAAACTCATTAGCCAGTTAAAAAGGAGAGGAGTGCTTTGTGACCGAGATAACATTTGTCTAAATGACGGACTTTCTGTCTGCGCGTCATCTTCCATTGAGGGGATTAAAGTTTTAAATATGACTATCTACAAAAGTCTGGAACGCAAGATAACAAGAAGAGACATGATATGCCAGCACTAAATGCTAGAATTAGGACGTGGACTAATTGGGGAGTTGGACAATGAGAATGAAGTACACTCAATGCTACCTTTCACAGATGTGTGAGCACTCTCTGACAGCATGTCGAAGGAGAAAAAAGTGACCTGTGACGCGCCGTCATGACTAAAGGAATGCTAATTACATGTGCTTCATGGACGGGACTTTTGGTATTGTGGGTCTGACATGAGGAACAGATGTCCATTCAATAAAACAGATGTTTTAATGCAGTTGTTTGCAACTGACTTTGCTTCAGTACCCAGATTTTAGAATGGAAATAAAGTGGCATCTCAATATTTTTATCGTATAGCCTAAAATTATTAATATCTTAACAGCACATTTTCTGTAAGTTTACCTTTTTTTTGGTAACTTTTGGTGATGATCATGATAAAACCAAGTCAGCAGTTTTATTGTAGTAACAATAAATGTTGTAACTGGTATTTTTTATATATATTACAGTTGCCATGGTGCATATTTACAATGGACAAATTGTATAAAAAAATGCAGTGTGTAAATAATGTATATTTTATAGAAGGATTTGCACACATTCTCAATCCCAGTAAACAAAGATTAAGCAAAGTAAAAAAGTGTTGTTTAGCCTCTGCCCAGCCTGTTCTTGTGTCTTTGCTATTTTAGTTCTGTCTAAATGCTATTTTAGTTCTGGCAGTGAAACAGAGCAATCTGTCTGACCAGTGTTTATTTTGGCACGACACACTGTAGTGAAGACAATAAGAGGTTTAAATTAAATGCTCTCTTTTATCCATGAATTCAAGCAACTTTTTGAATCTGTCAATGAGTTTCTTCCTTATCAAAGCTGGAAAGAAAATAAGAAAGCTTTATAGCAACATGACTAAAAAAAAAAGAAAGTTTCAGGCTAAAGGAAACTTCATAGTAATAGCATTTTTAGAGAATGGGCTGCAGGGTGCTGTATGGACAGAAGACTGTGGTCAGGCTTCATTTACATGGTGCTTTCTGAGGAATCTGTGTGACTATCAAGCCTTTGCCACAAGGTGGCGATGTCCTCACCTTTGAAAGCAAGGTCTTTCAGGATCATTCATAAAGATAGTTTGATTGATTCTCCATTAAATAGTGTTTGTTTCTGTCAGTGCTGCAAATATTAACTGGGATTAGGTTTACTTTTTATTTCAATATACATATACGCATTATCTCATATATACCTATGTATACATACTTATACATAATGTGTGTGTGTGTGTGTGTGTGTATATATGTGTATGTGTGTGTGTGTGTGTTAAGGAAATATTTTAGCTGTATTTTAGCCAGACGTAATGTTATGCATACATTCAGAATAATTCAGCATCTGTTTTTACTCAATAATAATAATAATAATAATAATTATTATTATTATTATTATTATTATTATTATTATTATTATACACACAAAAAAGCAATAATAGTCTGATACCACATTCAAAATCTGGTTGTTTTTTATGGCAATTTTGAAAAATGCACACTACCTTTCAAAAGTTTGGGGTCAATATAAATAAATGATTTAATTAATTAATTAATCAATTCATAGTTTTATTTAGAAAGGATGCATTAAATTGATCAAAAATGACAGTAAAGACATTGACAATTTATATATATATTAAGGATATGCCGGTATCAAAATTATTATTATTATTATTATTATTATTATTATTATACACACAAAAAAGCAATAATAGTCTGATACCACATTCAAAATCTGGTTGTTTTTTATGGCAATTTTGAAAAATGCACACTACCTTTCAAAAGTTTGGGGTCGATATAAATAAATGATTTAATTAATTAATTAATCAATTCATAGTTTTATTTAGAAAGGATGCATTAAATTGATCAAAAATGACAGTAAAGACATTGACAATTTATATATATATTAAGGATATGCCGGTATCAAATTATCATGTTGAGATTAATTGCTAATGCTTTTATCGAGGTATATGGTATTATCAAGATATTGAAATTTAGTTTTTTTTTAAAAGTGCTGTCATAATACAGAATAACAGTTTAATAACTTTTTTCTTATAACAAAAATAACTGAACATTTAAATGCAATAAAGCAAGACAGAAAAAAGTATAAAATTAATGTATAATATGTAAATGTATACGTTTTACACAGATTAAAGTGCAAAAGAACTATAAAGACCAATAGGCATCACTTTACAATAAGACCTCATTAGTTAACCTTAGTTAATGCATTAACATTCACAATGAGCAATAGCTACATTTGCTACAGAAGTTATTAATCTTTGTTTAAAAAATACAAGTCTTAGTTCATGTTAGCTCATTAAATAAGACAGTTGCAACTCTCGACTTGAACATCCTGTTATTAAATATTGGAATACCTAAGAGTAATAAATGTTCAGAAGAATTTTTCATTGGCAGTTTAACTAATGAATTAACTAATGTTAACTAATGAAGCCCTAATGTAAAGTATGACCGAACAATAAAGAATCAAAACACTTTCAAACAATATCTAGGGCACGTTGTAGTCCAGATTAAAATGTAAAAAAAAGTTTGAAAATAAATAGCCTATTAAGTCTAAATATGTAAGTATTTGGCGCTGTGATGAACATCATAGCAAATACACAAATCTGAATGGCTATTTAAATCATTTAAACATGATTCAGAAACAGAAAGTAGTGCAGCTGCTTTGTTTACAGGGTTTCCGGGGTAACGGCTGCATTTAAATGAATTATTATTATTATTATTTCTGCAGTTTAGCGCCATCTGCTGTCAGAGAGTGAAAGTGCGCTTTCATCCAGAGCGTCTCTCACATGTTCCGCCATGTGCTTCACATCCGCGCTTGTTTACACAGAGCGTCTCACATGTTCCGCCATGTGCTTCTCGTCCGCGCTTGTTTACATCAGAGTGCGCACGAGTCTTTCAGCAGCATACAGCGGTGTTGTGCATTTTAACCAGTTAATGGGAAAAGTATTCTTAAAATGCATTCAAAATTCTGAATAATTTGTAATATATAATTATTCACGGTATTTAGAAGTGCCCACGATATTATCGTGCATATTCATTACCGTGATATATCGCATTACTGAATATATATATATATATATCTTTTGAACTTGCTATACATGAAAGAATCCTGGGGAAAAAAGAATCATGATGTCCACAAAAATATTAAGCAGATGTTTTCAACATTGATAATGTTTCTTGAGCAAAAAATAAATAAATAAATAAAATAAAATAAATAAATACAAAAATCTTACTGACCCTAAACCTTGGAATGGTAGGTTTCTATAGGTGATTTGTAGATGTGCTTCCCTCATATGTTTCACATCGATCAGGTTTTAACATTCTGCATTGTTTCACACTGTGCAGGTTTACATTTGACACCACAAAGTCTTCATAATTAGCTAAAAGTGTTTAACCCACTTTCAAAATTACAAGTGTCATTTTAAAATAAAAAAGAAACTATGCCTTCTCCTCTACCTTTCAACTGCAACACTGTGACTCATGCCATAAAACAACCTACATTACTTGGCCACGACCATCTTTATTTCACCCAGCAACTGTGTTTAATGAGAAAGTCCTAAGAAAACGCAGACAGAAAGTTTCCTAAAAACCCCAGCATAAGACAGAGATTTTGCAAGCGCAGCAGCAATGTGTGTGAGACAGCGGTGAGCTCACTTTCACTGCTCCCTTCCATAAATCACATCTCTGCCTCGCTGCATCCCAGAGTGCATCAGTCATACGGCTCCGTTCCCCCAGGGGCCGCCCTCATGGAGCTTCTGTGTTCCTGGCCAGCGCCCCGGGTATCACCTCTCCACCATCTGCCCCGCACACCTGCACCCTCATTGATCTCCTGGCCCGCGCGCTACATCAAACACACACCAGAGGGGCATCGCGCGGCTCCCTGTGAGGCACGGCCAGTCATCTGGCAGGTGTAGCAGGGTGTGAAGTTATGCCTCTTTTTGTATATTCATGAGGCGGTGCAATCAGTGTTTATTATCCCGCAGCACACCACACCACACCCCCGGCTTTCAGGTTCAAACTGAAGAGCGGCGGTAGCTTGACAGGTCTGCCAAAAAAATTATCCCGCCGTTTTCCAATTTCTAAATAGGAGCTTTGAGAAATGAATCGTCTTCCTGACAGCTAGCCTACTGGTCCGGCTAAAGCGAATGCTGGCAGAAAGTGAGATTTTACTGGCTGGGTGAACTAAGCTCCTTTTGAGTGACAGGTCAAGACCTGCGTCTGTCTCGCTTTCCTTTTTTGCTTTCTTTACATCAGTCCGACGGCTTCAATATGGCATCAGAATGACCTTGAGCAGGTCAAATCTTTGACCTCCACAGCCATTTACTGAAAGAGGTAATTAGATGAATGGGATGCATCTCAGAATAAAATGTGCACAAATCATACTTTTAGGGGTTCAACATCTTGTCAGTGGGGCAGTGCCTTCAAAGGCACAACTTTGTACCTTATTTACCCCTTATTAGTTTAGAATAGTATATTAACGGTACGTATTAAGGTACCAACAATAGATAAGATAGATCTAAATTATAATAAAAGATAAGATAAAGAGTTGCCCTGGCCCAATGACAAGCACATTTTTTTGACATTGTATGATGATAAGTCGTTAAGAAATAAAGAAAACTGCATGCCAGGGCATTTTTACTAGCTGAGTCTATATTTGGTGTATATCTATATGTTCTAGTATCTAGATATGGTTCAGATCCCACAATAAGTGGTATTTTTGCACTCATTTTAGTTGTTTATCAGGTAAAAAAAAACGATATAAGTGATAGCACACCTCCTCTGAACAAGCCATATAATTCATGCACTGAAGTTTAATACTTGGGATTTTCAAATACCTAACCTAAAGTACACTGTAAAAAAAAAGATTTTTCAAAGTTGTAAATAAAACAACAATTATTAGAATATGTTTTACAAGAAAATTCTATGTCAGTCTTTTGGCTTCAAAACTTTAGTTAATTCAATGTGTTGTTTCTTTGTAATTCTTTGTGAGATTTAGCCATTTCTGAGTGAAAATCATTTCAAAGTAAATTCAAAATGATTTAGTGTATGAGCAACAGTAATAGTGATGCACCTCTGAGAAACACACTCGCACACAAACAAACAAACGTGTCTAAATATGGGGCAATTTGTTAGTCTCTGCACCTCCACACCCCTATGGAAGCCCCCTGAGATTGGCATAATGAAAAGCAATGTCTCCCACTTAACACCGGGATCCAGGCGCTCTCTCTGATAGAGGCCGGGGCTGTTTATTAAATGATGGAATTTGGCTGTTTCTTCTGCAGAATGTTATCAGCCGGAGAACAATCGTGCCCATGGTCGCGCACCCACACTGGCTCGCCCGGCTGCTCATTAGCCACAGCATATTTAATCCAGAAGTTTCTTATCAAACGTGACACCTGCATCTCCGAATGGCACTTTCCCTGTTCATTGGCATGTATTTGGGTGAGTAGACTCCAAGGTGCTTTGTGGAGATTACGAGAGGAAGAGAGAGAAAGAAAGTGAGCGAGAGAGCGCTTATTTTATCATTTAGCGGGTCTGGACCGTATCCAAGCAGTTTTTGTCTTGTTGTTGTAATTAGAAAGCCTTTAAAGCGATAACAGCTGCTGCTGAATATGAATATGGATAGAACCACATCAATTCTGCCTGAGATAGACCCCCTTCCCATCCTCCCTCCCCCTCGCTTACTGTTTTTCATACTGCGGTAATCTTAATAAAGATGGAGGAATGTGTATAGCTAGCCGTTCAACTCGGTTATTTGAGCACTTTTGATTGAACTCTTTCTCGACAGTCTCTATGTGTTACATGTGAAGCATTCAAATCACAGACTCGCTGACAGGCAGCAATTCATTTCCATATCCCAATGTGTAATTAAGCTTTGTGACAGCTCCTTAATAGCTGCGCGCCACGCCGTCGAATTGAGATGCATGTACAGCATATACATGCTTGTAAGCACATGGCTTACAAAATCAAAAATAGACGATAAACATGAATGTAAGTTTGAACATAAAGGTAACTTTTTAAACAAATATGCAAACATAAAGGTAAATGTGAAAAAAGAACATGATAACAAAATAAACATAAACAACAAACATAAAAGAAAACACAAAGGTGTAAACATGATGTAAAGGTAAACATTAACAAAATAAGTCTAAATAAATGAAAACATTACCAAACAGAGGCAAACGTTAATAAAGCAAGTATAGTAAACATAAATGTAAAGGGAAAGGTTAAAGTAAACATAAATGTAAGCATTAACAAAATAGGTAAATAAATCCATTTAAAGGGGAACGCTAACAAAATAATTATGTAAATATATGCAAATATGCATATGCAAAGATGAACATTAACAAAGTGGTTAAATTTAACCGTAAATATAAATGTAAGGGCAAATATTAAACGTTAATAAACAAATGTTTATTATTAATAAAAGTAATGTTAGACTTAATAAAAGCACACAAAAACTTATGTAAAGGAAAATATTCAAATATGTATATAATGTAAATATTAACAAAATAGGCAAAAAAATGTAAATCTAAAGAGAAACATAATAGAAAATGTAAATGTAAATACATTGTAAATGCCTAAAATGTAAATACAAACAAAATGAATAACCAAAGGCCAACATAAAGGGAAACATTAACAAAATCAGTAAATGCAAGTGTAAACTTGAAACAAAATAGGTAAACAAGGGCAAATTTAAAGTAACGGTTAATAAAATTGTTAAAAGTAAATATACATTTAAAGGCAAATGTAAAGGTAAACATTAACAAAATGCAAACAAAACAGGTAAACAAAGGTTAAACATAAACAAAATGAAAACAAAGGTAAACAAACATTAAAGACAAACATGAAAGGTAAACATAATAGTAAACAAAGTCTGGTGATGCTGCAAGGATTTTTTTTTGTTCCCAAATCTGTGTAATTGTGTTAAATAAGCAGCTGCGCTCTTACACTCATCCGTCACCTTCTCTTTCTCAGGAATTGTTAGACACACTACAGGACTCTGCCGGGCCTCACTAGGGATTATGACCGATGACTGACATACAATGCAAATCACTTTGTTATTTCTCCCAGTAGATCGTCACTCCGCTCACACTGGGAAGATTTAAGCCGTTCAGTGAAGTATAACTCATGGTTCTGACCCTATAGAGCAGCCTATAGAGTCACACCGGTGAGACACTTTGATCTGTAACTGAAAAAAAAAAAACAACTGCAGCTTCTAGAAAAAAAAAAACATCTCCGAAGGAAATTTTTTACTTTTATCTTGGGGTATTCAGTATTGTGGCTTGGGACCCTCTGCTTTTTTCCAGGTAATGGGATAGAGCAGGAGAGAGGGTGGGAGGGACGCAAGGAGGGAGAGATTGGGAGAAAGGGAGGAGAGATACCCCTCAATCGAGCGCCTCGGTGGGAAGAGGATTATGTGCTTCTGCTTTTCTAGCTTCTAGCAAAACTCCCGATTGGTTTCAGGAAAACTCAATTAAACTGTGTCTCTGTCGAATACGTCTTCAGTGAGAATCAAGCTGAAATTCCTCTGACATAAGGCTGTAACCCTGAACCACGAGACCCAAGGTACATACAAGATTCCTGTTTTATATCCTCAAAACATATAACATGATAGAAGAATTCATGTATTTAACTCTTGTGCGTTCTTAGGGCCATTTTTGTCTCTTTCTTTTTTTTATCATTTTGGCTGTGTTAATGCAAAAAGCATAAAAGGTTTTTTTTTTTTTTTTTGGAATTTATATTTCACCCTTATTTCCTTGCATAAACCTATTTTACACTAGGTACAAAAAAAATTACTCAGTACAAAAATGTCACAATTGTAACCCATTAAAACGTATTTGCAGTGCCATTTAGGGATAACATTATGTATTCTCTGTTAATAAGTTGTCATTCTGTTGGAAAGGCTTCAAAATTTGTACTATTCTTTTAAACATTTTTACTATTTTCAACCTGATAGGACCATTTTCTCAGGTTTTGGCCTATGGAGCAAAAATGTGATTTTCTCCTGTTTTCTGCTTCTGCTGAAAAAAAAGGCCAATTGAATTGAAATGATGTAATTAGAATTTTGTGGGTGTATTGGTATGAATGTTAATGCTAATTATTGACATGCATAGGTTTCAGTACATGAAAAACTTTTTTTATTTTTTTATTTTGTTATAATCAGGACTGATGTTGGTAAAAACATCTATGTCAGTGAAAGCAGACAAAAAATGTAATATATAATTATATAAATATTAATATATAAAATATAATACATAGAATGTTGGTTTTTCTATGGAACACAAACGGAGAAAACCTGAGGAATCTTCATGCAGCTCTTTTCCACACAATGTACATAATTCATAGTCACCTCATCTGTCTCCAAAAAGGACAAATAAATAAATAATTGACGGAAAATACAAGCCCTTTACACTTTCCCTGTCAAGTTAATACATTGGTTAAAACACTAACAACTAATTCAATAAACATGACATTATATTAAAATGTGATATATGAGGCTGACTGAATCATCCTTTTTAGATGGACTAATTTTCTAGGTGAAGGATCTTTCTAGGTGGACAATCTATACATTTACGCAGCATTACAAATGTTCCACATGGCTTTCTGGCTACTATCCACTAGTACTATCTCAGGAAACTACAGGTGATAAGCCAACGACCACCGTTTCCTCTTGCACCAGGACTTTTTTCTTTCTGCTGACCCCAGATTCACCTTAACAGAGCTGCTCCTTCCCATCACAGACAGCCATAAGCCTGTCAGATATCAGTCCATCAAGAAATGAGACAGAGGGGGAGAGAGAGAGAGACAGTCAGCATGAAATATGAAGGGAGGAGAGCGAAAATCCAAGGGTGGGGGGATGATAAATCAAAAGATGAGGTCTACATCGTCTAATGACCAGAATAAACCTCTTTCCTGTTCAGTGGCAGAGCTCAGAGACTCTGCAGTCCTTAAGCCGTGTCCCTCCTGATCCAGACATCCACTGCCATCAAACCAGGATTTATGACGCATCACAACCCCATGACAACATCCAGCAGCTTCATAATCTCATATTTTTTCTGCCCGTGCCTGACATTTCCAGCCTCGACATTCACTCAAGATAAGCCAAAAGCCCTCTGACAGGATCGAGAGCACATATAAAACACACGCTTAAGAATTTTACTGCCCCCTTCGCTGGAACTCATCAGTTCATGAGACGCACTGAGACACACGAATGCAACCGCCACAACATTTCATATCAGACGACTCAACAACCCATAGAACATCTGTTATAGAAAACACCGGTCCTGAACCACTATAGACCCTCATGGGGCCACGTTCACCCCAATATCCCAATGAGTGGTCAACCTGTATGGGTTTTTCAATGGCAAATTCTTGGGAGAGCTTCTGGTGTGGATCCAAGTTTGCTTGACGTCAACAAGTTTGAATTGTCATTGAACTCAGATGCGCATTTGGCAAGTCTGCTTGAAAACAGTGGTCTGGTTTGACAGACTTTGTGCAGGGAACAACTGTACTCATTATTACTGAACGTCTGATACATAAGGCACACAAAATGGAAAACACTTCAGGAGTTTCAAAGTTGTCATCTGATTGGTTTAATTGTAAGGGATGCATTCTTTAAGGGTCTGCATGGAAACAAAGCCATCGTGTCGCCAAACTCCTTCATGGCTGCGTTTACAACTATGACAATAAGCGCTTATCAGGATCAACCAAACAATTGATTTTCAAAAGCATGTGAAGTTCACAGCATAGACTCTGTGCCATTGTTGCACTAAACTTACACAACATTCACAACATTTTCACTCCCCTAAGCATGACGCTGAACAAAAACTGTGAGTGGTTGCTTTCAGGCGGTCCTTGGCCAATGCAAGCTGCGATGAAGTCCAGACCTTCTTCTGTCAGTCTGAAGGTCTTGCTACACGAGACTAGGGCTGAGTTTACAATATTGATTCATGGCTTTTAATCAATCATCACTTTGAAGAACTGATATCAGTTCTTAAATTCCAAGATTAATCTTTTATGCTGTTTTCAGTTGATGCATGAACAAAGCTTCACTTAACATTATTTATAGTATGTCTAGTATGCAACAATCACAATAAGCTTTATTACTTTTGAAATGTTTGAGTTGTCTGATTCTGTCAATTTTAACACCAAATTCCAACAATACCATTATGATGCTCTTTGATGTGGCGTGACAGATCGCTGTAGCCGACTCATAGGAACCGATGATCTCTTCCTCTTTAATACTAGTTACAGCATGAAATAAACATGAATGAACATCAGAAGGTATGTTGAAAAAACAGAATAACTTACTAAAATGTATCAAGATGTAATCTCTAAGTCAGTGTTTCAACCATGGAAAAAGGTCAATAAAGAAGCTTGTAAACAACGTTATGTAATGTTACATTTACCTCTGGAAAGACATTCAATGTCCATAAACTCACTAGTTAGCTAGAAAATTTTTTTTTAGAAGAGCAGCATTTTACTATATTACATCCTGATGATATTATCACCTGTTAGTGATGCCCTACTTAATGCATCTTTGAATAGTTTGAAAAGTTTTTTTTTTGACAGCAACCGGTTAGAAGTATATATTTCAACCACAAAATTGAAGTGTAAGAAATTCTGGACTCTGTTGTTAATTTTAACCTTTAATGTTATAATAATGTACCAATTGACAGAGTTCTTTGTATAGTTTACAGCATTAGTTGAGAGATATTTTTTTTTCCTAAAAAAAGTGAGGGGTGTACTCGACATTTCTAGAGACTGTATATATATATATATATATATATATATATATTTATTTATTTCCTAAACAGTATTTATATCTCCAAACAAATAAATACCAATTCAGAATGTAATTGAAAGCTTATGAATAGGAATTGAATTGACTTGTGAAATCTGGGTCAATACCCAGCCCTACCATTGACATAATTTTGTTTGGGCCTCATGAACTTAAGTGGCCCTCAGAGCCAAATAATATCAGAACAGACCAGTACGATCCTCGGGTTCAGACCAAGCAAGCAAAGCAAATAAAGTGTGAAGACCTACATTGTACTATGATATTTCATCCCCAAATCCAGAATATGTGAATACAGCCTAATAATCTGCACACAATATAAAATCCTCACTCTCAAAACTTCTGATGTGACCAGCGCTGGGAGAGCTAACTCTACAATCTGGTTGAGTACAGTAAGCCGGAGAGTTTGTGAGATATCCGGTAGCCTGGCCTAATCGATCCCGGCCCCCTTTCAGTTCCTTAATAACTTCTCCGTTGAAAGCCCTTCAGTTCATCAGTGTTGTCTTTTAATTAAAGGCAATCACTGTGGCGTGCTGGCGCTGGCGGAGCGGCGACTCCTCCAGGGGGGCAGTGCTCTTTGAATACACTGATAATGGAATTTGACATTGTTGGAGATGTTCAACCATTATTCTATTTCTCTGTGTTCTCAGATAAGTGCGATAAAGGCCTTTAAGTCTTTCATTTCCTCAAGTCTTTTTTCAGAATGAAGGGATTGTTCTCTGTTGAATTTACACATGTACTGTAAGTAGATTAATCAATTAAGCCCCTGCAGATAATAAAAAACTGGAGCACTTTAGCGGAAATATCACTTTTAGTCAAGGAAAGCGAGCGCCAGCAACAAAGAGTTATCTTTCTACTCTTTAAACATTGAGCATTTGTTCATGGAATGGTAAGTTATTACCGCTCACTTTTTCTTCTTTTGGAAAAAATGGGGCCATGGCTTTATCTTGGAAAAGGGCACATGGTTTTTAGATTCACTGTACATATGAAGTCAAGACATGGGGGGGTTAAGACCCCATGAAATCGCTTTCAGACTATGTGGGCTACAGCTTTGAGGTCATCTACAGCATATAGTAGTGCAACTTTTTGATGCTACAGACCTTCAGATATGATGATCTCTTTGCGAGGGGCACCCATCCAAAAATACAAAGGCAGATACAAACACTACTGTTCAAAGGTTTGGGTTGCAAGATTTAAAAAAAATTTTTTTTTAGAAGTCACTATTCTCATCATGCTGCATTGATTTGATCAAAAATAAAGTAAAAACAGTAATATTGTAAAATATTATTACAATTTAACAAACTGTTTTATATTTTAATATATTTCAAAATTAATACATTTTTATTATATATATATATATATATATATATATTTTTTTTTTTTTATATTGATATATATATATTTTGAAACATTGATACATTTTTTCAGGATTCTTTGATGAATAGAAAATTTAGTTGAAAGTTTATTTCAGCATTTATTTGAAATATTACGACTTTTACATTGTTACAAAAGAAAACTGTCACTTTGCGTCCTTGCCGAATAAAAGTATACATTCCTTTTAAAATCTTACTGACATCAAACTTTTGGACAGTAGTGTATTTTCACGTTTAGTTTCATGCATTGTTCCATAGTAATAAAATAGAAAAAATGTTTTGTTTATAAGTTGATGCATTTCTTTTCACTAGAAACCATTAAGACCAACATAAAGCTGTCAATAGAATAAAATAATTACAGAAAAAATAATTAGTCATGATTACAAGTCATTAGGATTAAACAGTAATTTTTTAATTCTTAAAATTTTAATCCTGTATTTACTGATTAACATTACTAATTAACTTAAAATATACTATATATATATAGTATATATATAATAGTATAATAGTATTTTATACTATATTTTTATTTATTTATAACACTTTACTTTATTATCTCTCTGAAATATCACTATATTGAATATGTCAGTATATCAAAAACAGAAGTTCAGGCACTAGCCATGGCCTTGATCCAATAAACAAATTGTCCACAATACAATTACAAAGTCATGCATTTAAACACGGTTTGTATTAATCAAAAACATTTCTGCTAATGGATATCCTTCTGCTATCAGTTGTTTCCGTTGTGTTTGTCCAGCCATTTCACAGAGTCTTTAACACCCCGTTCAATGACTCAGGCACAGAAGCCTGACAGAAGACATTTGTTGGCCTAAAGAATGCATTCTCACCTTTACTGTACACGGCGCAGTTGCTCTTCCCATCCTCTGCACTCACCCACATCATGTCCATCAGCCAGCGAGGACCTCCATTCAGTGCCAGCGAAACCTGTGACACAAAACACACTTCAGCTTCCTCCACATCAGAATAGAAAATCTGATCGACAGCCGTGAACAGCTGATTTCACCCAAAACTTGCTGTTTTTGGGTGTAAAATGCATGAGACGGTCAGTGAACAGACTGTAGACAAGCTATCCAGTGTCTAACTGAGCTTGTTTAAACAACTTCAACCGTGCATTCATCAGTCCCAAAGGCCATTCCAAAGCTATATCTCCATGTATGTGTGTGAGGACGGGGCGAGCAGGCCACACCCCGTCCCGTTCGCCCTCTGAATGGCTGCATTGTTAGAGAGCCTCTGAATGTTTCACCTGATCAGATCTCATCCTTTGGGAGCTTTGGGATCCAGAATGGAGCAGCATGGACTTGGAGACAAGAAGCGGCTGCTGAGCACTGATCTTTAGACACATTGTGCCCTCTATCACAGCATCACAACTTCCTCAGACCCACACACTGGGAATTTAAAGAGCTGGCATGGGTTTCAAAAGGATTGATGGAGGATTTGATTTCATAATTGAAAACAGAATGACTGAATTAAATGGATATTTCTGTTAAAATAAAAAAAAGCATGCTCACACAATTGTGTGATATCTGTGATGTTGCTAAATATACTTTTAAAAGGGGCCACACACTGAGCTGCTGTCAAACCGCACTCCAGCCTGGGTTTAACATCACAGACTTAATATTAGTTCCCTTTCAGTTGGTCACTCTGAGTCACGTCGGTGACCGACGAATTGGGATCTCGCTTAGAGAGACCAATCCACTTCGAGTGTAAACTAAACGATCCAATGCACATTGGCATGCGATGATTCACGCATGCCAATGCGTGCTGATCACAGCGTGAGCATAAAAAGCTGCCGCTGATCACAGCGTGAGCATAAAAAGGCAGCCGGTGGTAGCACGGGCGGTCTGAGGGTTACAGTGGTGGCAAACCCCTCAGGGAATTAACCCTCGGGGGATCATCGCTCCTCTAACGCTTCGCAACCAGTTGAGCCGCAAAAGGAAAGCGCTGGGCCTGCATGAGGAGCTCACCAGGTCATGTACGGCATCTTTTACTGCTGGACACCGACCTGCTGGTTCCTCCTCCCTCACCATCCTCGACGGTGGTGCAGCTAGGGGGTATACAAGGGTCCACCCGGTGGTAACCGAGACTTGTTATTTGCACTTATATATTGTTGCTCTTTTGTTAGTTTTGACTGCTTTTATTGTCCTCATTTGTAAGTCGCTTTGGATAAAAGCATCTGCTAAATGACTAAATGTAATGTAAATATATACCATTGTGAAAAAGAAGTGCACTTAATTATATTGAATGTGTACTTCAAATCTTAAAAATATATATTTAAAAAAAATATAATACTAATGAAATAAATGCTATGTAAGTGAACTTAAAGAAAGACACTTTCATGACTGCTTCTTAACACACTTTAGTAGACTTTAAAAAAATGCACTTTGTAATAATGCCAAATTAAAACTTTTATTTTAAAGTACATTATGTATTAATAATCTTTTGTCATGTTGTAATGAAGTGCACTTATTTTGATGTTGACTAACATACTAAAGCACATGTAAAGTACTTGATTATCATTTAACTAGTGTGTTATTTGATATTATATTTAAACTTAATATTTTTTAAATGTCCTAAATTGCAACTTCATAATTACAAAGATGTAATTCAAAACATATATAAATACATGACATACAAGTTTCAAATAGAAATGATATTAAAGTATATTTTAGTTCCCTTTCAGTTGGTCACTCTGAGTCACGTCGGTGACCGACGAATTGGGATCTCGCTTAGAGAGACCAATCCACTTCGAGTGTAAACTAAACGATCCAATGCACATTGGCATGCGATTATTGCATCCAGCTGCCGCTGATCACAGCGTGAGTAT
>NW_015641438.1:514611-516208 GCF_001515625.1 Sinocyclocheilus rhinocerous | reverse complement strand
CGGCGCCGTGGAGCTGGGCGTAGGCAGGCCGCCCCATTCGTCCAGGCACCCGTCAAACCTGGCGGTGAGCGAAAGAGAAAGAGGCCCCAGGACGTGTGACCCAGAGAGGGAGGAAGCTGCTCTTTGGGGGATGGTGAAGGCACCCCAACCTCCCCCGGGGGAGGGCCGGGTGGAGAATCTGGAAAATCTCGACGAGAGAGCGGTTTTCTCTGTCCCTGGGTCCCAGGAGGGCACGGAGAGTCGTGGACGGACCAGCACCGGACCACACTCATCCTCCTCCATCGCCAGCAGGCAACAGCGGGCTATTCGAGAGCGTCAACAAAGGCCCTACTCACGCACCCTCTGCCAAACTGTGGAACCAGGTAAGCGTTGCACCGCACACTCAGACCCCTCTTCGGTCCGCTCACAAGCCGCCCGAGTTGGGTCGCTGCATTCCACCTTGCTGCCCCACTGTGGGTACGGCGGTGGTTCCGCTGGTCCCGCTTGCACGGTATTTGGGTGCCTGGCTAGTGCTACCCAACCCGTCTCATTGGCTTCTGCGGACCATCAGCCTCGGCTATGCGAGTCTTCAGTTCGCCCGGCATCCCCCCCAAGTTCAGTGGCATCCGCTTCACGACAGTGAAGGCGGCCGATGCTCCTGTCTTGCATACGGAGAGATTGGTTTGCAGCAATCGACCTGAAGGATGCGTACTTTCATGTGTCGATCCTTCCGCGCCGCAGACCATTTCTGCGGTTCGCGTTCGAGCATATCAGTACGAGGTTCTGCTCTCCAGGCTGTCCCTGTCGCCCTGTGTCTTCACATAAGTTGCGGAGGCAGCCCTTGTTCCCCTGAGAGAATCCACCATCTGCTGGGGGGCCACGTACAATGGGCACGCAGTGTCAGGGATATGGACGGGCCCCCAACTGCACTTGCATATCAATTGCCTAGAGTTGTTAGCAGTGCACCTTGCCTTGAACCGTCTCAAAGGGTGCTTACGAGGCAAGCACGTGCTGGTCCGAACGGACTACACAGCGACTGTTGCATACATCAACCGACAAGGTGGTCTGCGCTCCCATCGCATGTCGCAACTCGCCCGCCAGGTTCTGAGGTCACATCCTGCCATTCACATGCCGCGTTTCCCCCAGTGAGCCTTCTCGCACAGACGCTGTGCAAGATCAGGGAGGACGAGGAACAGGTCCTGCTTGTGGCGCCGTATTGGCCCACTCGGACCTGATTCCCCGAACGAATGCTCCTCGCGACAGCCCCTCCCTGGCAGATTCCTCTGAGGAAGGATCTATTGACTCACCCTGTGGTTCTCACCTCAAACGGGTAGAGGCACTGAGAGGCCCCGGTTAGTGTCGCCTTGTTAAAACTGCTCCAGAGTGTTCGTACTGTAGGCCCTGTCGAGCTCCTCCGTCCCCTCGGCAGCCAGACGTGGTGGAACGTCCGGCGCTAGGCCTTCACTCGATGAATCTGTGAGAACCGGTAGAGGGCTGTGTTCCATATGTAGAGACCTAAGTGGTTCCCATATGTGTAAAGTCCACGGTATAGCCTCAGAGCCCGTGTTTCCCCGGCAGACTTCTGCCATTTCCATGAGGGTTACAATCACCTCTAATC
>NW_015641438.1:498201-513847 GCF_001515625.1 Sinocyclocheilus rhinocerous | reverse complement strand
TGTTCATATGTGTAAGTGCTTCCGAAACCTCCTTCGGGAAGGATGGGGCTTCCACAACGTTCCTGTTCCAAGTGGAACGGGTACGTTTTTCCCAGTGTTATCCAATCTCACTGAGTGGGTAGTGCTACGATAACGGTGACTGGTCTTCCTGTTGTGAGCCCCAGCCTACACCACAAAGGG
The DNA here is from genome assembly GCF_001515625.1 of Sinocyclocheilus rhinocerous. Lineage (NCBI taxonomy): Eukaryota > Metazoa > Chordata > Actinopteri > Cypriniformes > Cyprinidae > Sinocyclocheilus > Sinocyclocheilus rhinocerous. Next base: position 513,667 of record NW_015641438.1, on the reverse strand, counting down.
GCGCAGGCGGCTCGCACAGGACACTGGAAGGGGCAGCATCCATGGCGCTTTGGTAGGGATTCCAATTCGTCGGTCACCGATGTGACTCGGAGTGACCGACTGAAAGGGAACGTCTCAGTTACGTTTGTAACCCTCGTTCCCTGAAGGAGGGAATGGAGACGTCACGTCCCGTCGCCACGGCTGCTGTACTACCGCTGAGCAGCCGGGTCACCGGCTCGGCTCCTCAGCGAAAACCTGGTATGCGTTGCACTGGCTGCCTTTTTATGCTCACGCTGTGATCAGCAGCAGCTGGATGCAAACCATGATATCGCATGCCAAAGTGCATTGGATCGTTTAGTTTACACTCGAAGTGGATGGGTCTCTCTAAGCGAGATCCCAATTCGTCGGTCACCAACGCAACGTCTCCGTTCCCTCCTTCAGGGAACGAGGGTTACAAACGTAACCGAGACGTTTATCATAAATGCTTGTCAGTAAATTCAGCAGTAACTTTAACTATATTTCAAAGACAATATAATTAATTATGAAATTACTTATAAAGATGTATTTTAGTATTACTTAAGTGGGTTAAAAAATTTCAGCAAATTGCATTTAATATAAATATAAACTGTAATATATTTAATTAATTATTTTATTGCAATTAACTTGCATTAAATATTACAGTAAGTATTTTAAATTATATTATTTCCGTAATAAACAGTCTTGTTAAATGTATGCTAAAGTGTACTTCTTTTTCACAAGGGTATATTTTCCTCTTTGTCTCTCTCTATTTCTAACAGGCCATAAGACAAAGTCCTGCCAGGCCTGTCTGGGACTGACCAGTCGGCAGGAAGATGATCGGATTCAGCAAAAATGCAGATTTGGCCCGAGAGAGAGAGAGAGTGAGCGTGAGCTCCTGGAGAGATAAGCGCACTGATAACCGTCTGAGAGTCTGGGAAGCATTTGGCTCCCTTTCCTCCCCCACAGGGATGTGAAGGGATGATGCTGCTCTAGAGCTGGACGTCTCCCGATCCCTACAGGTAGCAGAGATCATATCCACTTCACCTCAAAGGGCTGAGATGAATTCATCTGAAATTAGTACAAATTGATGACATAAGGCTCTGCTTGGGGCCCATGCATATAAATGTAGACATTTATGCCAAACTACATCAAAATACAGTGGGGCCCAATAAATCTACACTGAAACAAAAAATGGTGTAGTAACAATTTTCACCTAGAAATTGCTAGTAAATTCCACAAACAGAGATGCATGTAATCTTCTTTTTTTTTTTTTTTTAAGTAATGGTGAAAGTGAAATTCAAATTGACTCTATGTACTTCATAAATGTTCTTGGTCTTATTGTGAGTAATTGATACAACTAATTGAAACATCAGAAAAAATGTTTGTTTTTGATCATTTTTCATGATTTACTTTCTTTCAAACTTTCTAAAGGCTACACGTTTAGAGAAAAATAATATGAACTAATTGTTGTTATTACAACATGACTCTCTGGAATACTTGATTGAGCTAAACTCTACAGGACAGTGGCCCTCCAGGACTGAGTTTAGACTCCCCGGGCCTAAAGAATCATACCAACTTGTGGAAAATGGGCGTTCGATGTCCCCTTTAATACTTAAAGGGATAGTTCACCCTAAAATGAAGACCCATAAGAAATCTGTTCATCTTCGGAAAACAAATGAAGATATTTTTTAATCAAATCTAGAGATTTCTGTCCCTCCATTGAAAGTCTGTTCACCCAAAACTGACGCTTCCAAATGTTCGTAAAGAGATCAAAACAGCTTCTGTTTATGTTCGCTGATCAGTGTGTATATGTGAATAAAGCGATCACATCTCTTCAAAAGACTTGGAGTCATATCAATTAATTTTTTTGATCTCTTTACAAATGTTTTGAAGCTTCAGAGTTTTGGGTGAACAGACTTTCATTGGAGGGATAGAAATCTCTAGATTTGATTCAAAACCTCTTCATTAGTGTTGTAGGATGAACGAAATTCTTATGGGTTTGGACCGACATGAGGGTGATTAAATGATGACAGAATTTTCATCTCTTTAACTCTAGAGGTTTGTTGAGATCACGAACCTAAAGTATGAGCGGTAGTAACAGTGATGCTGCCTTGTCTTAACAAACACCAGTAAAAACCCGTTAGAACCAAACAAATGTTTCGCATACTTTGTTTACCTTGCACGTGCAACCTGCAGACTCACTTACAGTATGTATGCTGTCTCTTTTTAAAGCCTCAGTTTCAGAATGGAGCGTCAGAAAGAGAGAGAGGCTTGCGTGGATCTGACTGTGTGGGAATACTTCACGAAAAAGACAGTCTACACAGCACTCCACTCTCCTTGAGTCATTTCTTTCTCTTTCTGCCTGTCTCTCTCTCTCCGCTGAATCCTCTTTCCCCTTATCAGGCCAGCACAGGCCTCCATCGGCCTCTCCCCGCTCTGACAGGAGCAACAACAATGGGCCTGCGATACCAGTCCGCTTCACAGGGTAAACCTGCCACGGGCACAGATTACCCGTGACACACACACTCGCGCTCCTTCTCGTACTCTCCAAAACACAACACCACCTTCTCCAAGGCCTCAAAACACAAAACGGACACAAAAACCTTTCAAATGATTTAACTTCTGTCCCTTGCTCTCTTCTTAATCTGTCGGTCCGGTCTCTATGTCTGTAGCCTTCCTGTAATGACCCGCAATTCACTGAGACTGTATACAAAGTAAAACATTATGCTGACCTAGATCAACCACAATAGTACACCGCGTTCACGACAGTACAGAGTGTCATTACGCCAGATCTGGGTCAGCGCCGCCACACGCTCGCGTCATGATACTGTCGTGAACGCGCATCCACAAGTGATGCAGTAGAGACGAAAATGTGGAATAAAGTCGTTATTTTTGTTTTCTTTGCGCAAAAAAGTATTCTCGTAGCTTCGTAATTTCTCGTATTTATGAGATGAACGAACGACAAAAATTTCAGCAAAAATGCAGACTGTATAATTTAGCATATTTTTTTTCTTTTAAAGATAAAGAATAGGGATAAAGGTGAAGAAGTTAGGAAAGCTGATTGCTAAAAGTCTAAAAAGACAAAACTGCATTTCCCATCATTCTCTGTACATCAGTTCTAGATACTAACATGTCTTATGGTGCGTTCAAGTCATCGTAAGTACGAACGTCCCAGGAGGACTTGAACGCAGCATTATTTCCTTTTCATTTTCTTGTGAAAAAGAAAAAAAAATTGAATTTGTCATCAGCAGAAATTTCTAAAGAAATGTCCTAGGGAAATCAGGTTATCATGTCCATCATTATAAATGTCTTTACTGTCACTTTTGATCAATTTAATGCATCCTTAATCAATTTCAAACCTTACTGACCGCAAACGTTTGAACAGTAGTGTATAGGGCCGTAATAATAATACACATCACTACTACCTGTACAGTAATATGATGCACTGTTGTATTGTATATTCGTTTATACTGTGTATTGTATTGTATATTATGTGCATTTCAGTCTCGCTGGAGTGACCTGGGGTTTAGTGTCTTGCTCAAGGGCACAATGCTGAAGGTTCATGGGCTTTAAACCTACTTCTACACAGTTACCAAGTGAGATCTTTAACCAAAACACCACAGCACTCCATGAGCAGACTAAGCCCTAGTGTGAGCGTCCCCCTCAATTAGAAATCATACACCCATCCGTCGGACCCTCTCCTGGGTGACCCTGCCTGTCTCTTTGATTAGGCTTTCGCTCACTGCTGCGACAGGGCTTCAGATAAGGTTGATTAAGCCCCTTTTTGATGGAAGTTTTGATTTGAACAGTGCAGAAGCTTGTTAAATTATCCCGTTTCAGGAGGAGATGCGAAATGCCGGCAGATGGATTGATAAATAAAGAGAATCTTGAGGCAGTGCTTTCAGGGTTATGCCTTTACACCCATCCCCTCTCTGGATTAATAGATCTCTTCAACTACAGAAGGGCGCTAATGTGGGGCATGATTCAAAAATATTTTCTTTATAAATATATATTTAGATATTTATGAATTCTGCACACCAATACTTCACTGATGATGCAATATGTTTATACTTTAGAATAATCAAAAATCAAAACAGTCAAATATGTCTTGTAACTGACTGCAAATAAATGTATGCACAAGTGAAAAAAAATCATTTAAAATGAAATAAAAAATATAAAAATAAAATGAATTTTAAAAATATGAGAGCTGCGGTAAAAAGGAAGATTTTCAGCAAATAAAGACTTAAATTTCAGTCTGCTTCATGGAAATTGTCTCCATACACTTTCACTGTATGGAGAAGAGCAGCATGAACATTCTTCAAAATATCTTCTTTTATGTTACACAAAAGAAAGAAAGTCATATAAGTTTAGAACATAAATTTTAAATGGTAAATTTTAAATCTGAGTCTGTAAACTTTCAGTTAACATGAAAACGCATCGAAGGTTCAAGGGGTCGTTCACCCAAAAATCATGTCATCATTTACTCATCCTCATGTCGTTCCAGGGTTGGAAATTAACAGGGGCTCGTGGCAAAAATGCCACCAAAATGAACAAAAATGCCCCACAAATTCAAGATAAAGTGGCAAAAATTGCCCCTGCACGATTAAATTACATCGATTACGGCTGATGCGATTAAAATGAAAAGTGAAAATGAATGAAAAGTGTCAATTCGTGGAATTACATTTAGATCGGCGCACGTTGCATCAGATTGCTTTTACGTGTTATTTTTTTGCAGTGTTGAGCATTATAACCAATCGCACACGTTTCTGTTGAGCTAGGTGTATGCAAATTTCCAGTGTTGTTATATTTTTCTTATTTGTCATATTCAGTTATGATTTATACTCATTATGAGTTATTCTTTCTGAGTCTTATATTGTTACTTTTCAGTATATTCATATTACCTTTTTATGTTACTGTTATATTCAGTCTTACTCATTTTTATTATGTATTCCATTTATACTCATATTCCATTGACGTAGTATATTTTTCTTCATTTGACATATAAGAAAGTACATCTTGTTATGCTTAAGTGATGTTTGAATAGGATGTTGGAAACTTACTCTCTGCAGAAAAATATTTTGTATGCAAGGATGTTCGTTAAATGTGTCTTCTGTCTTCGTGGTACTACATGTTCCTTTCCGAGAGCTGCTATTTGCTATTTGCAGAGTGATACTTGAAAATTGCCAGGATGTGCTGTGCTGCTCAAAAGGTGTAAAACCACAGCCACATCTGTATTTTTATCTGATCTTATCTGGCCTTCATTGTCATGTCAGCGTGATCTGACCTAGCTTTGAACTTCAAGTTAATTTAGGTGGAGGAATACATTTGGCAAGACGTAGATAAATTCGTTTGACGTCTATAGATCAGACCAAAACATCTCGTGATGTTGAAATAGGATGTAAGTCTCTAGTACATTCTGAAAAATGCTGGGTTAAATATAACCCAGCGCTGGGTTAAAAAGGGACAGACCCACCTATTGGGTTGTTTTGACCCAGCGGTTGGGTTGTTTTGACCCAGCTATTGGGTTGTTTTGACCCAGCGGTTGGGTTGTTTTGACCCAGCTATTGGGTTGTTTTGACCCAGCGGTTGGGTTGTTTTGACCCAGCAGTTGGGTTCAAATAACCCAACCGCTGGGTCAAAACAACCCAATAGCTGGGTTTGTCCCTTTTTAACCCAGCGCTGGGTTATATTTAACCCAGCATTTTTTAGAGTGTATATATATTATTCCAATTGGCTTTTCAGGCAGCTTCTTCTTTTCTTCTGCTCTTATCACATGCTCCAAAGGGTGAGCGAATTATGACAGAATTTTCATTTTTGAGTGAAACAGGGTAGACAACATGAATATTAAGCAGGATGGGACTCATTTTTAACCATCAGGAATGAAAAGTGTCCATTATATACTAGAAAGTCTGATGGATGATTGGGTGAAGTATTATCATTTTGATGTAAACCAAAAAGGAAAGTTGTTTTAGAGGCGGAGCAAGTTATTACATTTTGACAAAAGATTACAAAAATATTTTTTATCTCTGGATTAAAGTGCACAGATTGTTCACAATCTGCAATGTGTATAATGTGTATAATGAAATGTGTATAATGAAAATAAAAAGCGCCCGTTTTGATTTCGCATTGACTTTCAAACTAAGAACAGACTTATAATTTACAATCCAATCAATGTTTGAGAAAACCATGTTAAAAGCTACTACAACATCAGGCGGAAATCTTTTTTCTTTCAAAATATTTTTTGTACCGTTCCACTTCAATGCATCAAATGAACATTAGGACACTCGCAATGAACTACACTTCATCTTCAAAATGTAGTCACGCTCCATAGCACTTCAGAACGCAGGAGTACTGAAATAAACAAAAGTCATTATCAGAAAAATGACTGAGGGAAGAGCTGTTCTTCTACGTGAGAGCCAAAGTGAAGTAATCAAAAGCCACAGAGAAACCAGCAAACCGGCCTTTTCTGCACCTCTCTCCTTCCACACTGTCCCTCTCTTCCATCTCTCGCTCTCTCTCTCTCTCGCTCTCTCTCAGTGGTCTAATCTGTGAGGGACTTAAAGGGACCTTATCTCCAGGCTCTCCTGCTTCATTTCATGCTTGATTTACTTTAATTTGTCTGATAGGGCAGCGGGATTTGGAGACGGCCCATCTATGGCTTGGGTGACGAGTGAAGAAAAAAAAAAGCCACTCTGATATTTCTCTGGCACATTGTCGCGGGTTTTTGACTTCTCACCTCTCTCTCTCTGTGCCGCGAGTTTCTGGAGAGAGAGACGGGGAAAGAGCGGGAAAGAATGCGCGGGAGAATGAGAAAGATCTCAGTGCGGTGCAGCAGGCTGTTTGAGTGTGCTTGGAGTCAAGCAGCCAGAGAAGAAAAGGATTGTGGGAGTGTGGCGTGATTGTGTGATGTAGATGTCGGAGGCAAAGTGCACTGCGTGGATGAGTGGGGTTCAAACGCGCCGACTGCCCCGGACTATACTGTATATATATATATATGTGTGTGAGTGAGTGAGTGAGTGTGTGTGTGTGTGTGTGTGTGTGTGCGTATAAATATGTAATTGATTAAAATATTGAATAAAATGTGTTTATTTAATCCTCATAATTTTGTAGACGGATTATTTGCTATCAATAAACTGCACTGTTCTGTATGTGTAATCCATATTATTTGATCAGTAGATAAAAGTAAATGCATACATGTCAGTGTAACTGTAAATATAACAATAAGTTCGGGAATTAGAATGGAAATCATGATATTATGGTAAAATTTCTGCACATTTTTGGCATTTGGAAACTTATGATTAAAATTAATATCAGTCTAATTTCAGCCAAACATCCATTCATTCATCATATAACCCCAAATAGTTTTGTCACAATAAACTGAATGTTTTAAACTGATAGTTACACAGAAATTTGCTCTGCTTTCATCTCATAAATGTTAAGAAGATATATAAATCAAAATATAGAACAAATCTTTGGGGGGTATTGATTAAAATATTGTATAAAATGTGTTCCTTTAATGTCCATAATTTTGTAGACGGATTATTTGCTATTAATAAATTGCACTGTGTATTGAATGTGTAATCCAGATTATTTGACCAATAGATAAAAGTAAATGGATAAATGTCGATATAACTGTAAATTTAATGATAAATGTAGTTATTATGGAAATCACGGTAAAAGTTCTGCCAATTTTTGTAATGAACGACATGTGCATTTTGTATCTCACTAATATGTGCATTAATATCAGTCTGATTTCAGCCAAACAGCCGTTCATTCGTCATATTAAACCCCATTAAAAATGTCACAATGAACTGAATGTGACAGTATACATAATAAGTTTAACAAATTATTTACACTGAAATTTGCTTGTATTTCATGAATGTGGCCAATAAGACTAGAACATAATTAAAAAGTTATTTTAAAAAGTCCAAATATAGAACACATAAAAGTAAAGAGATCAAAGATAAAAGTAAATGGATACATGTTGATGTAACTGTAAATTTAATGATAAGTGTGGGTATTATGGAAATTACGGTAAAAGTTCCGCAAATTTTTGTAATGTACAACATGCGCATTTGGGATCTCGCAAATATGTGGCCTTAATATCAGGCTGATTTCAGTCAAGCATCCGTTCATTCATCATATTAAACCCCATTCAAAGGTGTCTGTCTGACTTTCTTCCCCATCAAGGCCCTTAAAAGAGAAGCACAGAGTTTCAACTTCCTCTCGCGCGCGTTTCCGGTTAAAGTGATTTGCTCTCCGGGCTCTTTTTTCAGCTGAAATAAAACTGACGAATAACTTCATCTCCCGGCGGTGAAGGGCAGAGGGCTTCACATTGACAGTCTCGTATTTGAAACTCACGAAATCCACCTCCTCCCCTCCCAAAAACCAGCTCCAAACCAGAGAGCATTGAAATTCCCCTCGCAGCACTGCGCGGGATTTGCTAAACGGCGGGGTGTGTGTGCGCGCGGCTGATAAACGGAGTGATGATCCAGCAACACGTCTTTATCCTCGCGCGCCGCTTTAATTAACGCCGGCTTGTTTGTTGAAAAGATGATTAATATGCCAGTGAAAATGGTCTAATTGAATACCGCAACAACCCACACAATCAGGGAGGAACACGCTGTTTTGTTTTGTGTAGATTAGCCCTTTTATCAATGTCATTATTTATATTATTATTATTATTATTACGTGGTATTTTAATTCAGCTGACAGCCCCCTCCCCCACACCCCTCCTGCAGGCGATCTCTCGCTCTCTCTCTCTCTCGCTCTCTCTCAGTGGTCTAATCTGTGAGGGACTTAAAGGGACCTTATCTCCAGGCTCTCCTGCTTCATTTCATGCTTGATTTACTTTAATTTGTCTGATAGGGCAGCGGGATTTGGAGACGGCCCATCTATGGCTTGGGTGACGAGTGAAGAAAAAAAAAAGCCACTCTGATATTTCTCTGGCACATTGTCGCGGGTTTTTGACTTCTCCCCTCTCTCTCTCTGTGCCGCGAGTTTCTGGAGAGAGAGACGGGGAAAGAGCGGGAAAGAATGCGCGGGAGAATGAGAAAGATCTCAGTGCGGTGCAGCAGGCTGTTTGAGTGTGCTTGGAGTCAAGCAGCCAGAGAAGAAAAGGATTGTGGGAGTGTGGCGTGATTGTGTGATGTAGATGTCGGAGGCAAAGTGCACTGCGTGGATGAGTGGGGTTCAAACCCTGGACACACAATGCACGCGTGTTATACTCAGTTTATTTAAGATTATCACTGTACTCTGTTTACGATAAAATGGGTCTTGTTTATGAAACGTGAGCAGAACGATTTTTTTGTGTAAGTTTTTTGTCTAGATGAAGTGAATATGACAATATACTTAAAAAATGTTTTGCAGGCGTAAGGAGGGACAGGCGTATGAATGAGCCACATTGTGTCCGTCTGAGGAGGGTCAAGAGGAGCACAGAAACTTTTGTCACACAGTCATTAGCTATGTTTCCATCACCCTATTTTAATGCACATTTTGAAGTATCGCATGAGAAACGAGTGATGGAAACACCACATTTTGAATAAAAATCCCTTAATAAAAGTTTTTACGCTCGCTTGAGGTGGTTTTTGACTTGTGTGAAAAAGGGTTGATGCGAATAATGGGAGATGGAAAGGCATTTTGCGAATAAATTCCTCCATGCGCATCAAAAAAGTCATGTGACTTTGCGCTATGGGATGCCAAACCTGACTAACCAGCGGACCGATCTCATTCCACAGCATCTGAAACGTTGTTATGGTCATTCGGAAAGTCTGTCATCAAAGTATTTCTGTATAATTGCCTCGCAGAAATGTCTTACACGACTGCGTTTCCAAACAGCAGCATCCAACTCCGAAAGCAATGACCGCATTCATTGTGATTCGTCTGCTCGCTCTGAGAAGTACACAAGTCAGCAAAATATATAACACTGTTCTAGTGTTTTTTGGATATTTCAATACATTTTTTTTTACATATTTTGCCTTTAAATTTGCAACTTTGGATGGAAACCCGGCTTATGATCTCCTGGCTCGGGACGGTTTTTGAACTGAACGCTGTCCTAATAGCGAAGAAGTTTACAGAAAGGTTACGTGTAAGTTTTAAGTTAACTATTTCCATTTGTCCATTTTTAGATTACCTCAGTTTTTTTGTTTTTTTTTTGTTTAAAGTCACAATGAAACAGAAGTAGCAACTGATCTTTTCGTCCGAGTAAACTGATTAACGAAAAATTTAATTGTAGAACTTGATTCTAAACAGGTTGTTGATTGGATGGAAGTTGATCTGAATGCAAACTTGCAGCCAATTCCCCCATCGTCGGGAGTTTGATTGACAGGCTATCTGACCAATCATAACACTGAATCCGCCATCGCTATGGCGATCTGTCACGACCAAGCAGCAACCTCCCGCTCTCTCTCGTGAAGCCAACACGGAAGTGACTTAAACTGTAATTCGTCAACTGGCCGCTAGAGGCTGGCTGCAAAAGGAAGTCAATCCCATAGACTCCCCATGTTAAAATGCCCAACTTTACAGCAGAAAAAAACATGTTTACAGCCTGGTTCAAAAAATTATTTTGGTCTATATAGCTAATTTTGCCCTTCATGACAACTGTGAGGGGGGTGAATTTTTTTATAACTCATCCGTTTAAATTATATTAAGCCTAAAGTTCTGCATAATTAAGGGCGTGGCCACTTGAGTGACAGGTGGATTGCTGCTGCTGTCACCACCGTCGAGCTAGGTGGGCGTGGCTTCAGCAACCAGCTCCCGCCTTTTTTGCCATTTTTCGATTATCCGGGAGTGACGCGCGGTGACGCGCTGCCAAGATGGTGACGGCCGGCTCCGCCCACTTTGAGCTTCAAAAACGCTCTTTAGAAACCTACGGGTGACGTCACGGACACTACGTCCATGTTTTTATACAGTCTATGGTCACGACACATGGAAGAGCCACAAAATAGTATTTACTGTCTGAATTTCTTAAAAATGTTTCAATGTTTTGTTTCATACCAAAAGTAACCTGCTCTGTCTTGTCTGTCGGCGCGTTGTCAGTTTCCTCTTTGCTCCGCGATATTGGATATGTGCTTATTTTTTGTTTTTTACTGCCTGAGAGCGCCATGGCTTGTGGGACATAGCAACAGTAACTAAGGGAGCAGGTTTTTACAAAGGGACAATTGAAGGAAAGAGCGTTTGGTAACATTACCAAACCGGCGTTTGGTAACATTTGGTATTTTACAATGCTTTTGTTATACATACAGTAAAGTAATAACACTAAATTGTCCATAATTACAGGCAACTAAACCTAAACCAAATTCTAACCCTTTAGTAAATACTTGTTGTTAATTAATATTACTCAGTACTTAATTATGTAACTACTGTAAAAATTTCCACCTACTTCAACTTAAAAACTTAAGTTCCGTTGCTGCCTTAAATTTTTAAGTTTTATCAAATTGGCTAAGTAATTTCAACTTCAGAAAAAATAGATCAGTTTTATGCCAACTTTAAAAGCAGAAATGCATGCTTTATATTTTTTATTGTTGTTTATTAAGTTGTCTAAATCATTCACTTAGTGTGGGGCTACTGCTCTAATTTTCTCTGTGTAAACAGAAAAATGTTTACTGATATTGGGTGTTCATGACAGGAGTTGAAAAACTGGATCTAACTTTACACAAACAAGGTAAGTAATTTTATCACTCTAGTCTCATGTTAACATGTATAACGTTGAAGTCGTGTGGCTGTGTGTATTTTAATATTTGTCAAAGTGAAATGTAGAGTATAAATGCCTCATTCATTCATTCATATGTCTTGCCCCATAGACCTTCCCTGAAAGTGCATTACTTGTAAAATGCGATTTATGCTTGTTTTGAGGGACGACAGTTTGATTTGTTTCATTTCCCATGATGCTCTGTCTAAATGCCAGAAGTCTGGACTCCGTACATCTCTCTCTCTCTCTCTCTCTCTTTCTCTCGGTTGGATGTGAGCGCAGTGGTCAGCTGCTCTCGGCTCCGGTTTACATGTTCTCTGCTGTGTTCCTGCTCCCTGTGTGAAAAGGCTTTAGGGGCCTCAATCAGTGGGACTTTGATGTCGACTGCGGCTGTAATGATTTCATATTGTTCCAGGGATTTCTCTAATCCACTACACTTTCATTTAAATCCCTCACTCCATCCTGCCTTCTTCTGAAAGTCCTTGGACAGAATCGGGCTCCTCTTGAACATCTCTCACTCTTTTTTTTGACAATCATTCCCTGTTCCACTGCAATATTCATAGGGAAGTTATAACTGCAGATGCTAATTCAATTTGAGATGGTGGAAGTCGTTCCAGGCAATGCTTTAATTCGTAAATTATGAGGTCCGGGAACAAGGACTAGTGACGGATCCGGCAGGTTAGGAGGGTCACGAAACACAAAAGAAAAAGAGTGTGGTGAACATGATAAAACTACATTACTACAACGGTATTTCTAAATCAGACAGGCAAGTCCAGCTGTGCTTGTGGAAATCCAAACTGCTGTATAAACTACATCCAAATGGATCTAACATATCTGTGCTCATGAAACGCTCAGTTTTCTCACTGCAAGCACCCTTTGTTTTGTTGAGTCACGACACTTGCTTGCAGTACAGATTGAGTGTGATGTGTTTTGAAAAAGCGTTACTACTACAGTAAAGGTTTCCTGTTAAGATGCACTGGGGTAAACGAATATGCAAATAAGATTATTGTGCTACTGTAGCAAGGAAGACTCTCTCCTCTATGAATTTATAAACACTGGTGAAATGCATTCAAATAACTAGCATATCTGCCACTTCTTTTCATGATTAAACAAAAACTGCATCGCTACTTTTTGTTTTACATTTTTACAGTGATACCACTGTTATGAACAAATATTATTATACTACCATTCAAAAGTTTGAGTCAGTAAGATTTTTTTTAAATAAACTAATACTTTTATTCAGTAAGGATGCATTACATTTCTGAAGGATCATGTGACACTGAAGACTGGGAATAAATTACCTTTTTAAATATAAAAAAACAGTTATTTTAAACTGTAATCATATTTCACAATATTACTGTTTTTACTGTATTTTTTTTTTTTTGCAGCCTTGGTAAGCATAAGAGACTTTTTAATGGTAGTTTACAGTATGCACAGGTTATAGCAAACACTTGTTTTAGAGGCGTATGAGGTGAAGCATCCACAAAATAGATGTTGGGTCCCAGATATGACACACACACACAAAAAACACCAATTCCGGATAGTCTGTGTCTATTGGCTTGGCATAGTGAGACTCGAACCGTTCAGAGAAAACAAAAACACTGTTTCCTGATCAGATAAGAAAACACTGTGCCTCATTATTGTTAGAATGAGTCTGTAACTGAACTAATCATGTTTATTCAGATGACTGGAGGGAGAGAAAGGGAAATCCAGAGATAGAGACCGCAACAAAGAGCATGAATATCAGTGTGCTCTGATATCTCATCATCAAGAACTGATTACAAAGACCCGTGATCAGATATAAAGATAGGAGGCAAGTCAGCTCAGTTTGGCACTAGTGACTGTATTGTGTAAATCTAGTGTGAAACGCAAGATAAAGCGCCTCCCAAAATGGCATTATTACATTATCAGATTTCATGCTTTTAAAGAGGACAAGGCTTAATACAGTGCATCATCCAGCTGCACCTTTCAGGCTCACTTTACTCCGTCTTACACTGTGCAATTGTGGCATATAAAAGATGTATTTTTTTTGTGGATTTATCTGTTGCATTGTATTACAACTTTATTTCAATAGTCCATTTTAGTCCATTTTCAACATTCTACTAAATATATGTAACTTTGCAACTACATGTCAACTAACTCTCATAGGTAAACTCCACTTAAAAAACTAAATACATTTTAGAGAGCGACTGTCTGAGAGAACGGCACACTCCATTACACCACAGTGCGTTTAACATACTTAGGATATTCTTTGCATAATTCAAAATATGTTCATTTATATTAATAATAGGTAATATGACTAAAAGATATGTTGTATAACATAAACCCAGTTTACTTAAAAATATCATGGTATTTATTGTGAACATGTACAACCACGGAAATACCATGGTATACTTTGAAATATAATACCATTTCAAATAAATGCTGTTTTTTTAAAGTTTCTATTTGTCAAAAATCATCTGTATCATGGTTTCCACCAAAATATGAAGCAGCACAACTGTATTCATGATTGATAATAATCATAAATGTTTCTTGAGCAGCAAATCAGTATGTTGGAATGATTTCTGAAGGATCACTTGACACTGAAGGCTGGAGTAATGATGCTGAAAATTGAAGCTTTGCATCACAGGCATAAATTATATTTTAAAATAGATTCAAATAGAAAACAGTTATTTTAAACGGTAATAATATTTCACTGTTTTTACTGTGTTTTTTGCAGCCTTGGTGAGCATAAGCGACTTTTGAATGGCAGTTTACAGTATGCACAGATTGTTTTAGAGGCGTATGAGGTGAAGCATCCACAAAATAGATGTTGGGTCCCAGATATGACACACACACACAAAAAACACCAATTCCGGATAGTCTGTGTCTATTGGCTTGGCATAGTGAGACTCGAACCGTTCAGAGAAAACAAAAACACTGTTTCCTGATCAGATAAGAAAACACTGTGCCTCATTATTGTTAGAATGAGTCTGTAACTGAACTAATCATGTTTATTCAGATGACTGGAGGGAGAGAAAGGGAAATCCAGAGATAGAGACCGCAACAAAGAGCATGAATATCAGTGTGCTCTGATATCTCATCATCAAGAACTGATTACAAAGACCCGTGATCAGATATAAAGATAGGAGGCAAGTCAGCTCAGTTTGGCACTAGTGACTGTATTGTGTAAATCTAGTGTGAAACGCAAGATAAAGCGCCTCCCAAAATGGCATTATTACATTATCAGATTTCATGCTTTTAAAGAGGACAAGGCTTAATACAGTGCATCATCCAGCTGCACCTTTCAGGCTCACTTTACTCCGTCTTACACTGTGCAATTGTGGCATATAAAAGATGTATTTTTTTTGTGGATTTATCTGTTGCATTGTATTACAACTTTATTTCAATAGTCCATTTTAGTCCATTTTCAACATTCTACTAAATATATGTAACTTTGCAACTACATGTCAACTAACTCTCATTAGAGTACTAGTAGACTGTTAGGTTAGGGTTAGTAGAATAAGTTGTACTTCTATGTGTGTTGGGGAGCATCAAAATAAAGTGTTGGCAGATATTATGCTGACAGTCTAATATTCTAATGACTGCTAGTTGACATGTGAAGTTACTTATACAGTGGCATGCGAAAGTTTGGGAACCCCTTGCAGAATCTGTGAAAATGTGAATAATTTTAACAAAATAAGAGAGATCATACAAAACGAATGTTATTTTTTATTTAGTACTGTCCTGAGTACAATATTTTACATAAAATATGTTTACATTTAGTCCACAAGAAATAAA
>NW_015641438.1:483388-498088 GCF_001515625.1 Sinocyclocheilus rhinocerous | reverse complement strand
TGCAACTACATGTCAACTAACTCTCATTAGAGTACTAGTAGACTGTTAGGTTAGGGTTAGTAGAATAAGTTGTACTTCTATGTGTGTTGGGGAGCATCAAAATAAAGTGTTGGCAGATATTATGCTGACAGTCTAATATTCTAATGACTGCTAGTTGACATGTGAAGTTACTTATACAGTGGCATGCGAAAGTTTGGGAACCCCTTGCAGAATCTGTGAAAATGTGAATAATTTTAACAAAATAAGAGAGATCATACAAAACGCATGTTATTTTTTATTTAGTACTGTCCTGAGTACAATATTTTACATAAAATATGTTTACATTTAGTCCACAATAAATAAATAGCTGAAATTATTAAAATAACCCCATTAAAAAGTTTGTGAACCCTTGGTTCTTAATACTATGTGTGGTTACCTTGATGATCCACGATGATCCGTTTTGTGATGGTTGTTCATGAGTCCCTTGTTTGTTCTGAACAGTTAAACTGAGCACTGTTCTTCAGAAAAATCCTCCAGCTCCTGCAGATTCTTCAGTTTTCCAGCATCTTTTGCATATTTGAACCCTTTCCAGCAGTCACTGTATGATTTTCACATCCATCTTTTCACACTGAGGACAATTGAGGGACTCAAACACAACTATTAAAAAAGGTTCAAACATTCACTGATGCTCCAGAAGGAAACACGATGCATTAAGAGCATGAAGATCAAAGTAAACTGTACTTAATTTGTCTTCCGGGAAACATGCAAGTGTCTTCTGTAGCTTCTGAAGGGCAGCACTAAATTAAAAAAAAGAAGAAGATATTTTCAAATATTCAGATGTGTGCAGCGCATTTTATGGAGGACTGTTTCCTGATCCTGGTAGAGTAGACTACAATGCCGGCTGTTCTGACTCACAGCCTGTAAGTAAGTTTTTTATATTTAAAGAATTACTGCCATTACTCGTGGTTACTTACTGGGGCCGTCCCATTCCTCTGCTGTCAGTGGGCTTGGTTGGACTCTCTCTTCTTGTCCGTCACTGTCTTGTTGTTCCACCTTTAAACTTCCGACCATTTCACCTGTATAAAGACATCAAAGCTTAGGGGTTTCGCGGGTACAAATGGCTAAACTGTAGCAAACTGGCTCTCGCACTGGCAGCAGCTGTTCAATGTCTTTCATTTAAAACCCTTATTCCTTGTAATTCCAATGTGCAGTTTCTCATTTTGGATTCTTTCAAGTGTCTGCTGTGGGATTTTATGCTCGTTTCTTTGGAGAGAATAGAAAAGAGACAGAGAGCAAGTCCCTGGACCCACCTTGATCACAGACCGGCTGCCTGTGTTAAGCCCTGTGACGAAACTTATTGGAAATGTTTAATTACAGTGTTGGGAAAGAAATTAAGCTACAAGATGATTCCTTAATTAAGCTGTGATTAAGGATTTTCTGCCTTTGGCTCTGACACCATGGGCAAAGTACTATTTAACACCGTCACAGGCAAGAGAAGTTAACTCCAAGAGCAGGCCTATTTACCTCAGATCCTCACACAAAACTTGAACTGAATAAAAACAGGGACAGAGCCAAGTATTAAACCTTCTTGAAGGGACAAGACAGCCAAAATACCACTTAAAAGCTGGTGCATGTTCAAACCAGGGGGTTTCATGTATTCGGACAAATTTAGAGTAAAAAAAGAGCGACATATTGAAAAATATGGATTCCAGTAGGATTGCCAGAAATCGTCGAGTAGATTACGTACAAATTGTAATCCATTACTGATTCCAAATTACATGACAAAAATTGTAGATAGTAATGTAATCCACTACATTACACATTTGATTACTTTTAGATTACTTTTAGATTACTTTGGACATAACTCGTTTATCACATTGATTTAAATAGAGTTATCTTGTACCATATTGATATAAAAATATAAAGAGAAAGAAAATATATTAATAATATATTAAATAATGAATTGCTATTGTGTAAATAATATGTAATCAATAAAAAAGTAACTGTAGTCTGATTACGAGTATTTTCAAATGTAATCTAATTACAAGTACTTCTTTTTTCAAATCTGATTACGTAATCCAGATTACATGTAATCAGTTATTACTCAACAATGTCAGCGAGCGGGTGCTGATTTTCCTCAAAGCACCTTATCTGGAAACATGACGTTTATACTTATCCATCTATTTGTTCTAGAGTAATTAATCAGCTTTACTGCCTGTACTAATGTAATTATAAATATTAAATCATAACTGCCATTATCTATTGTGTTATTTTTTAAATTTTCATTAGATGGTTCACATATTGACTATTCTACTGTATGACTTATCATATAGGTAATAAACCTCAACTGGAAAACTGACGTTCTTACATATTTATTTATTCATGGTTGAGTAATTAATAAGCAAACCTACAGTCCTGAGAGCGGCTCGAAACGACCTAGCTCAGGAAATCATAAACGGTAAATCATAACTCATTTTCATCAGGTATAGGTGTCATGATCTATACTTTTCTTCTTGACATTTCCATTATACGGTTCACAGATTCAAAAAGCAATTATGTGATCAAGTAGAGGAGAAACAAAAATCAAGAAAAACAATAAGTATTCAAAAATGTTTCCTCGCTGCTGCCCTTCAAAACTTAATAGGTCAAAACATGCGAGGAAATGAAAAAGGGTTGCACCTCTTGCTATTCAACAAGAACAAAAGCAAACCGGCACACATCGTTCCACCAATTTTCGAAACAAAAAAGCACAAGTGATTGTTCTTTTGAAGATTGCACGCTTGCAGGCAAATGCAGGTAGTTTACGCACATCACTTTTGCCGTCAAAAACTTTTGGACGTCAGGGAGCCCGAGACAGGCATTTCAAAGAGAAGATTCATCATTTACAAATAGAAAAGCATAACGTTAGGATGCGGAGTGAATTTCAAATGGCTGGGGGGGCTCTGAATTATCCCGTTGTGACGGTGAGGTGTGGCCGGCAGAAACGCCTGTAATTGAATTTCAGTTCAAAGAGCTGATGCTATTAGCTCGAGTTTGATGGTGGAGGCCTGCAGCAAATACCAGCAACTCTGTTGTTATTTACTATGACCAATAACCCTGTTAGTAACATATACAGTAGGTCTTCCCTCAAAATGCCATATTTCTTCAATCTTCTCTTTCATATTCAAATTCAATTTCAGCACAAAACCAAACACTGCTTTGAGCCAAAGGGGCTGCGGTGGGAAGGTGGGGAAAGATTGTGGGTTCTAGAAAAGGTCTGATACTTCTAACAGTTATAGTGAAACACAATATGAAATATATCCGTCTATAGGATTACAGTACAGAAGTGTTTGTTTACATATTAAAACAAGCCAATGTGATTTAAAATGATGAATTTTATGTGTAATGTGATTTCGGCAACACTTTAGATTAGGGAACACTACTCACTAATAACTAGTCGTTTATTAACATGCATATTACTAGCATATTGACGGTTTATTAGTAAAGCATGTATTAATGCATGACTACATTCTAGATCACTTGACCCGACCCCATACCTAAACATAACTTCTACCTTACTAACTATTAATAAGCAGCAAATTAGAAGTTTACTGAGGGAAAACTCTTAGTTAATAGCGAATATGTAGCTAACTATTAACTATGACTTTTGCCTCAATGAATTCCTAATTTGCTGCTTATTAATAGTTAGTAAGGTAGTTATTAAGTTTAGGTATGGGATCGGGTTAAGGGATCTAAAATGTAGTAATACAGAATAAGACATTAATATGTGATTTATAAGTACTAAAAAACTGCCAATATGCTAGTAATATGCATGCTAATAAGCAACTAGTTATTAATGAGAATTGGTCCCTAAACTTAAGTGTTACCAGTGTTACCGTGATTTCCAATTGATTTTCAACCACATACTTCTAACAGTTATAGTGAAACACAATATGAAATATAGCCCTCTACAGGATTACAGTACAGAAGAGTTTGTTTACATATTAAAACAAGCCCATACATGTGATTTAAAATGATGAATTTTATGTGTAATGCGATTTCGGTAACACTTTAGATTAGGGAACACTACTCACTAATAACTAGTTGTTTATTAGCATGCATATTACTAGCATATTGAAGGTTTATTAGTATTTATAAAGCATGTATTAATGCATGACTACACTCTAGATCACTTGACCCGACCCTATACCTAAACATAACTACTACCTTACTTAATATCAATAAGCAGCAAATTAGGAGTTTGTTCAGGTAAAACTATTAGTTAATAGCGAATATGTGTTCCCTAAACTAAAGTGTTACCCGTGCGGGTCACACTTTAGTTTGGGGACCAATTCTCACTATTAACTAACAATTAACTATGACTTTTGCCTCAATAAACTCCTAATTTGCTGCTTATTAATAGTTAGTAAGGTAGTTTAATAAACAGCCAATATGCTAGTAATATGCATGCTAATAAGCAACTGGTTATTAGTGAGAATTGGTCCCTAAACTAAAGTGCTACCGTGTTACCGGGTTTTCCAATTGATTTTCAACCACATACATGTTTTCTCTGGTTATCTTTAATGGGAAATGAGCTCACCGTTCCTCGAGTGATCTCCATCTTTAGAGACGACGTTCTCTGGGTCAGAGTAGTAAAGCGGGTCGTCCTCCACAGACCCGTCTTCTTCTTTCAAGATCTCTTTCTTCTCCGTCTCCTCAGAGTCAGTCTCAAGCCCATTTTCAAACACTCCTGTCAAGTAACGGACAAACAAGTGCACAACATTAGCACTTCAGAAGACGCTAAAGTGAATTCCCCTTTGTCTTCACTCTTGTGAAAACGAAGTACACTTTAATACACTTTTAAAGAGAGTACTTTAAGGACATAGTATACTTTAAAAGAATATACTTAAATGGTTTTGGACACTTAATAGCATGTTAATTGCATAACATTTATTAACAGTTTAAATTTAAATAGTGCTTTTTTTACCCATTTAAGTAGGACTTAAGTACATCTTTATAAGTAATTTCATAATTACTTCTATTGTCTTTGAAATATGGTTAAAGTTACTGCTGAATGTAGTGACAATCATTTATGATCAACTAAAATATACTTTAATGTCATTTCTATTGAAACTTGTATGCCATGAATTCAAATTTTTATGTAATTGCACATTTGTGCATTGCAATTTAGTACATCTAAAATATATCACATCAAAATAAGTGTATTTCATTAAAAACAAAATGATTTAAAATGTATTTTAAAGTAAAACTTTGAAATTACCTTTTAAAGTGTGTTAAAAAAACATTTATGGAAGTGAACTCTCAAGCACACTTAAGTGGCTTTTAATTTTATTAATATATTATCCGCAAGTAGAGTTTTTTTTTTTTAAATATACTTTTTGAAGATTTGAATTATATTACAAATGCACATTCAATATTATTAAGTGCACACTTATTTTTTTTTACAAGGGCATTGTTGAGGCAGAAAATCAGGTAGCTATATAAAATATTAAAATTGACTAGATTTGACCATTTTCGAAAGATGTGTTCGAAAACATGCAAGCATTTATCCACAATCAAAGTAAGTCTGAAAAGTAACAGCACATCTCTCCTCAACAAGCCACATGACATGTCCATCAAACACTGCAGTATGCAAACACAACTAAAAAAGTCATATCCCACCATGGACCTCGCAAACTATGACAGTATATCTGTTTTGTAATGTTTCTGTACCTTCCATAACTATAAATGAACACAACTGCAAAGTGTTCGAGCAAAGCCAACACAGGAACAGATCCAGAGCCTAAGGTTACGTCTGCTCCGAGATAACTTATTCACGCAAGCAGCGGCATTGAAGGTAGACTTAGCACACTTTCTTATTAATTTGTCTTATCAGTGGGTACAATGTTGATTTTTCATTTGCTTGCCATGCCTTTGGGTGGTACACCCGTGCAATCACAAAGTTCATTTTTCTCTGTTTGATTAATTTCTTTCCTCCGTCAAAAAAAAAAGACATTGGCTACATTCTATCAAGAGAGTCCTTTTCCCTTCCAGCTGTACATGTACTTTGATATTTGCATATTAATGTTTTTTTTTTTTCTTCAATCAGGGGGCATGGAGGAATAGAACCCACCTGAACGAAATTAAACAGACGTGTTTCACCTTTGATATTAAAAATATTCTGGCTTCGACTTTTTATGTTTACAGGGCTGAAAACTGTAAGGATGAATGTACATTCAGTGAAAAGTCTGTGTGCAAAACTGTCTCCAAATGTGAACTAAATCTGACAAAACCTCTAATAGAAAATCAATTAATGAACACAATAGGTGTTGTTTTTTTACTCTAAAAATTGCTAAAAGTTTTAATTTAAGGTTAGGTTTTGTCTGTATTTCTACGTTGTGTGTGTGTGTGTGTGTGTGTGTGTGAGTAAACCCTTTCCTTTCATTACGAATGGCCCCTTTGTAGGAGGGCAGCAGTGACTGTGTGCATGAAAGCAATGGAGACACAGACGCATTGAGAGGAGATGTGCTGAACAAGGTCAGAGTTTTACCACATTTGATCTTGTAGCAAAAACAAAAATGTCCAGCCTACACCAGATGACAATATTACTCCTCCACGGCTCATGAACAGACTGATGGAGCTCTCGCTTAGGTATAAACTTTGGTATAAACATATTTCATTCCTAGTATAAATGATTGTAGTCTTTAACAGAGACTTATTACACTGTTAACCCTTACTGAACTGTAAAATGACCAGTAACTTAACTGTAATATGCATTGCATCATGGGTAGTTTCAGTGACCTTGCTTATAAATTACAGTAATCAGTAATTTTACAGTTCATGAATTGATCAATAACTGTCAATAATAAGGTACTATAATTGTAACTAAATAAATCTGCGAAGCTCACAACATCTACACAGTTTTTTCGGAGGTGTAAATAGATTATTAGAGTAAATTTTATATATTTATGTGCATTTTACAGTTTTTCTACTTCAACATTTCATGTTTAATTCAATATGTTACTTGCTGTTTCTTTGTAAATTTACTACCAATTTTTGTGAAAAAACACTCATTTTTTTCAGTGTATACAGATTTATAGATATTAATAGAAACTAAAGATATAATGATGTGTGATTTCTAACCTATGGGTAATTCTAAAATGTTTGAAAATATTTAGTTATTGTCATCTTCACATGCTCTCGGGATTTGATTTCAATAAAATCAGTGAGAAATTGTGTTTGCCAATTAATTTGACCTTGTCATAATCCAAACAGTATATTCAACAAATAATCATGTTGAGCAGGACTTTTTAATTATATCCATCTCTAATTAATTGGATTGTTAAAACAGGCTTGAAAAAATGATGGGCTTGATGATGTCAGCAAAATGGAAGGGCAATTTGGAGGAAGATTGAGTTGTTACTTTTTGATTAGAGTTTAAAAGGAGTTTTTTTTTAATAACATGCATTGATCAATTGTACAAAAATATAACGTGAAGAGATATGAAGACAGTAAATAGGGTCCATTTTCATGTTGACAAAAAGGTCACTAATAAAACGCAGACGTCGTTTGCAAACAGTGTCTAACCTCCTTCCAGCAGAACACACTGCACTTTAACTCCAGCTAGCCGCTCAAACACCCAGACAGTGACACACACACACACACACACACACACACACACACAAATAAAGCAGAAAACACACAAAGTGAAATATGCAAGTATGCGGGCATGATCTGAGTGACTGCTAATTTCATGCTTGGATTTGCCGCTCGCCTGCGATGTTGGAGGCGTGTGTTTGCATGGTGATAGCGGCCCGGCTCGGTATCAGCTGGCTTCAGTGTAGAGCCATGCTGCCCCGTCGCACACCGCGCAGCCAAAGCAGGACGCTCTCCAGCGCTCTAATTACACCTGAGCTAATTCAATCTGACAGCACCGAGCCGCATGGAAATCAGCCTTCTTTTCCCCGCCATTCTGGCCTGTTCCATCTATTCTGCTATTTTACAGTAGAGTTTTTACATCTGACCAAAGATTGATGAGCAGGAATGGCATACTACCAAATATTTTTGAAAGAAATAATGCAGAATGCATACATAGATTTTCTATATGCAGAGAAAATTACTATATTTGACTAAATATGCAGCAGTACACATAATACTGTGCAGAATACTGTATCCCACAATGCAATGCGCTCAACTTGACCTTCCATTTCCAGTTTGATGAATAATTAAATAAAACTAATATCAGCTTTGGTCAATTTTAACACTTTTATTGACTATTACTTGATTGGACTTGATTCAAAAGTTAAAACACATTTACAAACAAAATGGAATAAAAAAATTGGGTTAGAATGACCCCAAAATTCAAAATAGGGAACAAAAATGTTCCATTTAAATGTTTGTCTTATATTTCTATATAAAATAGTTAAGCAATTAGCAATATCACACGAGCAAGCATGCTGTTTGTCCCGAATATCAGGATGACTGCCAATGTGATATTGATTTTATACAACAGTTCAATTAACAAGTTAATATTGTGAGTTACATTTTAGGCACCATGCTGTCAAAATTGTCTGTTTTTGCTCTTTGAAATGTTTTTCTTTCCCAAATGAATCTGCATTTTTTAACAAATCAGTGATTCAATGATCCATTCATAAAGGCAGTCACTTGCTTCATTCCCAAATGAATCTGTGTTTTTGAACTAATCGATGATTCAATGATCCATTCATAAAGACAGTCACTTGCATTGTTCCCAAATGTATCTGTGTTTTTAAACTAGTCAATAATTCAATGATCCATTCATAAAGACCATCACTTGCTTTGTTCCTGAATGCATCTGTGCTTTTGAACTAATCAGTGATTCAATGATCCATTCATAAAGACCATCACTTGCTTCTTTCCTAAATGAATCTGTTTGTGAACTAAATAATGATTCAATGATCCATTCATAAAGACCATCACTTGCTTTTTTCCAAAATGAATCTGTGTTTGTGAACTAAATAATGATTCAATGATCCATTCATAAAGACCATCACTTGCTTCTTTCCAAAATGAATCTGTGTTTGTGAACTAAATAATGATTCAATGATTCATTCATAAAGACCATCACTTGCTTCGTTCCCAAATGAATCTGTGTTTGTGAACTAAATAATGATTCAATGAGCCATTCATAAAGACAGTCACTTGCTTTGTTCCTGAATGAATCTGTGTTTTTGAACTAAATAATGATTCAATGATCCATTCATAAAGACAGTCACTTGCTTTGTTCCTGAATGCATCTGTGCTTTTGAACTAATCAGTGATTCAATGATCCATTCATAAAGACCATCACTTGCTTCTTTCCAAAATGAATCTGTTTGTGAACTAAATAATGATTCAATGATCCATTCATAAAGA
This sequence comes from Sinocyclocheilus rhinocerous, assembly GCF_001515625.1. Classification (NCBI taxonomy): domain Eukaryota; kingdom Metazoa; phylum Chordata; class Actinopteri; order Cypriniformes; family Cyprinidae; genus Sinocyclocheilus; species Sinocyclocheilus rhinocerous. The sequence continues at coordinate 488,737 of NW_015641438.1, read as the reverse complement.
CCATCACTTGCTTCATTCCCAAATGAATCTGTGTTTGTGAACTAAATAATGATTCAATAGTTCATTCATAAAGACCATCACTTGCTTCGTTCCCAAATGAATCTGTGTTTTTGAACTAAATAATGATTCAATGATCCATTCATAAAGACCATCACTTGCTTTGTTCCCAAATGAATCTGTGTTTGTGAACTAAATAATGATTCAATGATCCATTCATAAAGACCATAACTTGCTTCGTTCCCAAATTAATCTGTGTTTTTGAACTAAATAATGATTCAATGATCCATTCATAAAGACCATCACTTGCTTCGTTCCCAAATGAATCTGTGTTTTTGAACTAATCGATGATTCAATGATCCATTCATAAAGACAGTCACTTGCTTCTTTCCGAAATGAATCTGTGTTTGTGAACTAAAAAAATTATTCAATGATCCATTCATAAAGACAGTCACTTGCTTTGTTCCCAAATGAATCTGTGTTTTTAAACTAATCAGTGATTCAATGATCCATTCATAAAGACCATCACTTGCTTCGTTCCCAAATGAATCTGTGTTTGTGAACTAAATAATGATTCAATGATCCATTCATAAAGACAGTCACTTGCTTCGTTCCCAAATGAATCTGTGTTTTTTAACTAATCGATGATTCAATTATCCATTCATAAATACAGTCACTTGCTTTGTTCCTGAATTAATTAGTTGTTCAAAATAATTGGTTGAATAAATGATTCAATGACTCACTCAGAAAGACAATGACTTGCTGCACGGTTTTAGTTTCAACTGTAAAAGCTTAATTTAATATTTAAAAAAAAATCATTTTATATTTTAATATTCAAAATATTCTTTTTAAAACAATATCATAGAATTATGTATGCAATTGTAAGTGTAGTGTAAATAAATTCTGCAATTTGTGTCAATATCACACACCCCTAATATGCATATTTCTATATACTGTGTATTGTAAACAGGTGCATAACATCCAGAAACTGCCCTCCTGCACCGACCTGCTTAATTTCATTTTGCAGTTTTTTAAAACAATTTGCTTTACTTCAAGGACAACACATCACAAAAATTAAGATGCATCATAAACAGTATACGCATGCTTGATTACATTCCCAGACAGAATCATTTTTTCCTCCTGTCTCTCTGTGTGAATGTCAGATTTGGATTCCCCCTTCTAAACCTCGGCACAACATCAAACAAACAGCTGTGGCAGCCTGGCACTGTATCACATGCCCGATCACCTCAGTGGCATAACATCTCAGTCGTTCCGCTGGGCTCTTCCCAGGGCTAGATGGGCCAGAGAGATGTAGAGAAAAAGAGAAAGGGACAAAGAAGGAGAGGGTTCAGGAAAGGTGTGGGCCAAGAATGTCTTTTAAAGTGTCTCAGGGCCTCTGAGAACACCTACCTCCACCTCCAGCAAAAAAGTAGATGCCATGTTTAATTTGACATGAATGAGGTGAGAGGGATGAAAGCACAGCTTGTTCAATATATTGTAAACTCTCAGAAATAAATGTGCAAAAGCTGTCAGTCGAGTGGAATCTTTTCAAACGGTACAACTTTGAACCTAAAGGATCCATATTGGTACCTTAAAGGTCTATATTAGTACATAAAGTGTACATATTAGTACCTAAAATGTACCTTTTGAAAAGATACCGCCCCAGTGACAGCTTGCATACTTTAAAGTACATTTTAAATCATTATGTTTTAATAATATTTTGTTTTAAAGAAGTGCACTTATTTTGATGTGTTGACTAACATACTAAAGCGCATGTAAAGTACTTGATCACTGTAGTGTGTTATTTGATATTACATTTAAAGTTAATATTAAACATACTATTGAATGTTATTAAATATTAAATGTACTAAACTGCAACCTCGTCACTAGAAAGGTGTAATTACAAATATATTTGAATGCATGAAATACAAGTTTCAATAGAAATTACATTAAAGTATATTTTAGTTTACCATAAATGCTTGTGTCTGTACATTCAGCAGTAACTTTAACTATTTCAACAGACAATAAAAGTAATTATGAAAATACATATGAAGAGAAGTCCTACTTCATTGAGTTAAAAAGCACTCTTGAGTTCAGCTATTTAATATAAATGCAAACTATAATACATTTTCATTTAGTTGTAAATAACATACAATTAAGTGTATATATTTTTTAAAATTATGAAGGGTAGTGTTGGTGTAATTACTGTGTTTTTGCTTTTTAGCACAGTTTACCTAAAGCTAAGTATATAATATTCTCTATACAGCTCTCAAAGCATCTCAGTGATACATCTTTGTTTGCTCTGTGATGTGAAACAACTCCATGCATGACTAATCTGAGATACAATAGGAACGTTTTTTCGTTTAGCATACAGAAGCCCCATCAGCGATCACCATGTTCCCATAATCCTCACATACACATACACATGCTCAGTCTTTCCCACGAACAGCCTTTGTGCCGCTGTATCTTTAAATGAGATTAGATGAATGATTACACAGCAAGGAAACATTAATAACGTTCAGACCTCATCCTACGATACAAGCTGTAATCCCAGAACTAGTATTTACAGAGAAGTGTAGGAACAATGGCTCATGTAAGAGCTGACATCTGGATGGAGAAACTGTGACTGGAGAGGGAACACAATGACCTACAATATCCTTGACTGAAAAAAAAAAAAAGAACGATTTCCTGACGTTAAAGATCTGAATTATCTGCTCACAATCACCGAAACCCAACAAGAAATCAATCCACCATTAAATAATCAGTTACATCCATCAGAGCTAAAGTCTCCATTATCCAGACATTTACTCTACTGAATTGTACTACATTTACATTATAAAGCATGTTATACGACAGAGATTAAGTACAAAGTTCAATATTGCGAGAACTCTGAAATCATAAATGATTTGAAATATCGATTCATAACCGATAACTGAATCAATTAAGGATCATGAGATTTTAACAAGAAGTCGAAATCTCTTCTGAAAGTCTGCTGGACATCCATGTGAGATTACTGGGGTTGGGTTGGGGGGGGTTCGGAGAAGCAGCAGATTTCCACAGAAGTCTCCGTTTGTTCATTTAATCTCATGTGAGAATCAACTGAGATATTAAAGAGATCTGTTTTATTTGTCTGTCCTGTGATCCTCACATTCTGTTCACTCTTATGGCACAGAAACCTCTCCAAACACGTGACACATTTTCTGACAAACCCCCGATATAAACAGAAAGCACAACTAATAATTAAGCTTTAACAGTATTCCCGTCCTGGAAGCGCGCTGCGCAATCACTAAAGGTCATTAAAGAACTTAAAGGCTGCCATTTGATATCAACAGCTTTGCAGACTCAACCCCAAAAGCACTTTGAATTATGAACTTTTAAGCGCAGTTCGCAAAAGATGCTCACACAGACTTCAGCTATCACCTATTAGTGCCCTTAGATTTGTGCCATTAGCGATTTTCCGCTCCGCATTTAAAAGCATTGCCATCACATTTGCTGTGGAGGTGCTGAAGTTAAAATTAGACCGCCGAGCTCTCTAATCCCAATAAACACCGTTTACTGTGGCAAGCAAACATATCTGACTTTTCAAATTACTCATTTATTAAGCATTTTATAAGACTTTATACCAGATTATTTGACAATTTCTCATGTTTGGCGTCTTTGTTTAGATAGACAATCATTATAAAACTGCATCCAACAAGCAAACAGTTCTGAGCTCCTCTGCACTTCTGTTTATATATTTCTCTCACTTTAACTTTAACTGCTGATATTTCACTCACCCGACCTGATCAAAATCTCAGCACTTTTCTGTGGGGAACAACTCTACAAACGTCCAGACCAAGTAGCATATGAACTCTTAACAGTCACTGAGGGAAGCTATTCTTCATTTCCACAACGAGAATGTGTTCAGTTGTTTGACACATTGAGACATCTATCAATCTACAGAAGAAAGCAAATATCATAATCACAGATTTTAATGGGTTCGATCATACATTTCAGATACATGATCTCTTTAGGTAGTCAACAAACCTATTCCTCTTTCACTGAGTCATTAACATATTTAAAAATGCCACCCTGTTGAAAAAACCAGCATATGCTGGTTAGGTATGTTTTGACGCTGGGATGCTGGTTTAAGCTGGTCCTTTGCTGGTTTATGCTGGTCCTTTTGCTGGTTTAAGCTGGTCCTTTGCTGGTTTATGCTGGTCCTTTTGCTGGTTTAAGCTGGTCCTTTGCTGGTTTATGCTGGTCCTTTTGCTGGTTTAAGCTGGTCCTTTGCTGGTTTATGCTGGTCCTTTTGCTGGTTTATGTTGGTTCTTTGCCAGCACATGACCAGCATAAACCAGCAAAGGACCAGCTTAAACCAGCACCCCAGCGTCAAAACATACCTAACCAGCATATGCTGGTTTTTTCAACAGGGCAACTGCTACTAATTCATCGAAAAACAAATGCTATAATGCTTACTTCCTCTGTTTAACAGTTCTTCTGTCTAATAATTAATTATTAGAACTGTTAAACAGAGACAGTAAACTAATGAAGACTCATGTTGCCTTCACGTGCTGTCAGAAATTTCCCACATCCCACTTCTGAAGTTGTAATTACAACATTCAAGTGCTTTGTTGTCAGAAAGACCAAGAATAGTGGACGGCCCATTCATGAGTTCATTCTTACCAAAAAGTATAAAAGAAATTGAGTCAACATCAAACAGGTTTTAAATAAGATGTAGCGTCCTATTCATTGGTAACCATATGAATATTGACTACCTAGCCAGCAATTTCTGTCAAATAAATGCTATTTTCACTGTGTTCGATACATACAATTTGTTTTAAATAAGATGTAGCGTCCTATTCATTGGTAACCATATGAATATTGACTACCTAGCCAGCAATTTCTGTCAAATAAATGCTATTTTCGCTGTGTTCGATACATACAATTTGCATCAAATGTGCCCTCAGGTTCCAGATTTTCAAATAGTTGTATCTCGACCAAATATTACTTATTAATTCAGCTTTCAGATGATGTATACATCTCAATTTTGAAAAAATGACACTTAAGGTTTTGTGGTCCAGGGTCACAAATGGTTATTTAGATATGTAAATATACATGACTGTAACAGCAAGAGATAGCAATGTAGATGTTGTGGGGAAAACGGATAAAACTTTAAAATTTCAATAAAAATCAGTACTACAGCTATGTTTCTCTCCAGCATGTTTAAAGTTTATGGCCCGCCCAAATCAGAAACTTGGGTATCAAAATGATCTCAGAGTTTCCGAGCACGTACACACCTCACGCACCGGATGCCGTGCGCGCGCCCAAAGACAGTTGGACATAGTGGTGTATTAGAGGTAAAAAATGATA
>NW_015641438.1:480411-482547 GCF_001515625.1 Sinocyclocheilus rhinocerous | reverse complement strand
CAAAGAACACAAAAGAGCTTTTTGAAACTCCGAATCAGTTAAACCATTGCGTCGCAAAATGATTCACTGTTTCGAAGCGCTCCAATCGGATCGCGTATCACGAATCATTTGATTCAGATCGGGACTTCAAAGCGTGTATCGCAAATCATTTGATTTAGATCGGGTTGTCAGAGCGGGTTCGCGGGATGTTTTTATCCCCACCGGGGATAAAAGTAATTCAGCAGAGGCAGGGATGCATAGACCAGAGGAAAATCACACCCTGTATATATATATATATATATATATATCAGCAGATATATCGGCCCGGGAGATCAATCTCAGTGATGTCAAAATAAAAGTCCACTTCCGACACATCGGCCAAACAGATTTTTTATTTTCTAATATATAAAAAAATAAAATCCCAAATATTAGCAGATATATCTGCCTGGGAGATCAATCTCAGTGATGTCAAAATAAAAGTCCGCTTCCAGCACATCAGCAAAACAGAAAAACTTTTTTGCAGATGCCAATAATTTAAAAATCCCAAATATTAGCCGATATATTGGCCCGGGAGATCAGTTGAACACTACTTTTAAAACAATAAATTAGAACGTAGTAACACTTTATGTAGGAACAAAGGTATTAAAAAGCTTAATGAGCTAAATAAATTGTTGTTTTAATGTTTTATTTACTATATGATACCCTTGTTGTCTGATTTCATTTCTGATTTGACATATTGTTCAAATGTGATCTTGATCTACACTTTTGGCTACTTCTGTCTTTTTCCATTTAAGTAGACAGGAGATGTACTTGCCTATTCATGACATAGAAAATAGAAACCCAAGGGCGCTACCGAGATGGCCACCAAGTGCAATGACATGCCTTAAAGGGACGCTGGTATAACTGGAAGGACAAACTCTTTAACAAATCTTCAGTACAAACACTAATTGAGCCGTCTTTTTGTTCCCATTGAAAACCAAGCACCAGTTCGTGCATCTGACAACAGTTATTGATTTAACATCTTTGAACTCTAAAGGCTCAATGAAGGTGAGGAGAATAAAAGTGGCGTGTTCCCTTAGCGCTGCTGGACCTCACTGATAGGACATCTAGCACAGCAGGGGCATCAATGATTAAGGCTCGTCAAATAAACATCTCGCTTATCTTGTTTTTGCCATTGATTCTGTCGGCCCCTTTTAGAGCTACTAGTCCCCGAGTCAGCCTACAGACGCGCTTTAAGGACACGCTTTTGTACATTTGTATTAAAGTGTTTGGTTATATTTTGTATTGGTTGACTAATGTGAACGTTTCAATAACAATATTTAGTGAACAATTATTTTTATACAATTATACATTTTTTAAAGAAATTAATACTTTTATTCAGCAAGAATGCATTTGATTGATTAAAAAAATTATCAAAACTGATGTAAAGACATTTATAATGTTAGAAAAAAATTATATTTCAAATATATGTTGTTCTTTTGAACTATCACAAATTCCTCAAGAATATGAAGCAGCAACATTGATAATAATCAGAAATGTTTTGAACATCAAATCAGCATATTATACTGATTTCTGAAGGATCATGTGACACTGAAGACTGGAGTAATGATGCTGAAAATTCAGCTTTGATCACAGCAATAAATTACATTTTACAATATATTCACATAGAAAACAGTTATTTTAAACTGTAATAATATTTCAAAATATTACTGGTTTTACTTTTTTTTTTTTTGATTGATTGATTGATTGATCAAATAAATGGTTAGCATTAGAGACTTCTTTCAAAAACATTTAAAAAATCATTAAAAAAAACTTTTTTGAACAGTACCATATGTGTAATTATTATTAATATAAATAAAAGTATCAATATTTAATATAACATTTATATTATTAGTGCTGTCAATCGATTAAAAAAAACTAATTAATCGCACATTTTTCTGAAATTAATCGCGATTAATCCCACCTAACATAAGTTTTTAAATATACTTTTATACTGCAGTAATTTCACATTCAATCTTCAAATTAATGTACAAACAACATAAAGACAGTATATTTTTGTAATATTTGTTTAATGGCATCTTTTTTTATGAATGAAGGCCAGAATCAATGACAGCAATACTGATTACTCTATAAAATTGCACCGCCCCCCCCCCCCCC
>NW_015641438.1:479908-480289 GCF_001515625.1 Sinocyclocheilus rhinocerous | reverse complement strand
TGATTGATTGATTGATTGATCAAATAAATGGTTAGCATTAGAGACTTCTTTCAAAAACATTTAAAAAATCATTAAAAAAAACTTTTTTGAACAGTACCATATGTGTAATTATTATTAATATAAATAAAATTATCAATATTTAATATAACATTTATATTATTAGTGCTGTCAATCGATTAAAAAAAACTAATTAATCACACATTTTTCTGAAATTAATCGCGATTAATCCCACCTAACATAAGTTTTTAAATATACTTTTATACTGCAGTAATTTCACATTCAATCTTCAAATTAATGTACAAACAACATAAAGACAGTATATTTTTGTAATATTTGTTTAATGGCATCTTTTTTTATGAATGAAGGCCAGAATCAATGACA
>NW_015641438.1:460847-475959 GCF_001515625.1 Sinocyclocheilus rhinocerous | reverse complement strand
CATTACAGTATAACTGAGAGCTATCAATTTTAACATTTTTTTGATTTTAAAAAATTACTTCTAGTGAACTTAAAACAATCTTCACATAAACCCATTATAATAAATGTCATATTTACCTGTGCCCTTCAGCAGAAATATACAGAAAATGACATTGAAGTTATCAAACACTAAATTCTAAATTAAATATAGGTGAATCCTTAAAGCTATAAAAGTTCATTTTTCCTCTTTTTTTCTTTGTCCTTTGATTTATAGACATCACAGCAGCTGGTTATCAGGTTATTTTGGCTGTTATTGCTTTAAGAGCTGCCGCTGCTGAACATGATGTGGACCTGACACATATCATATTTTCTCTCAACTCTTTTTACCATTTCTGACCCACTTCAGGTCTTAAAGTCTCTATTAATGAGCTAACCAGTTAAATCGGGTGTGTTAGATGAGTGAGACTAGAAAGTTTTGAAAACCATTTCAGAGACATGACATGTTCTTAAATGTGACTCATATAAAATATATTACATGCATGCACAGTTTTAAGGCAGCTTTAATCGCCTTTTTGGTATTTCGCGCTTTGATATGAAAGGATACAGGCTACAGCGCGCGCCGGCGCCTTTGTGCATGCAATTGAAGAGCATGCGCTGCGAGCACAGTACCGTTTCCGCGCTCGCTTGACTCGCGCCTGGCGCTGAAGTGAAGTGGAGCGAGCGTCTAAAACGTCTCGCATTCTCGGTCGTTCTGCGACTGAATAAATGCATTGCTTGTCAACAGAAAAAGTAACAGAAGCAGCAGTTGTGAGTGGGGTGGCCAACCCTAGCCCCACCCCTGCGTTAATTGCGTTAAATATTTTTAACGTGTTAAACTGAAAAAATTAATCGCCTGCGTTAACGCGCTAATTTTGACACCACTAATTATTATACATAATATTACATTATAATAATATATTTAATAATACATAATATTATAATAATAGTTTTAAGAAATGTAACACATTTTTGATAATTAATTCGTGTTTTATCATACTGCATTTGCACCATTTTTTAAAGCAATAAACCACTCAAGGCTATGCATTACAATGATTTTACCACGGTTACCCCTTACCTTTACTGTAATACAGAGCTTCTCGTGGCTTGCTGCTTTAAATTAGAATCCAGGCATCACTAATCACTGAGTTGTGGAATAGGTGTGTGTAACAAACAAAGACAAACAGTAGCTGCATTCCTAAACAGTTGGGACGTCTCGCAGCGTTCCTGGAGAAGGGTGAGACAGGCGCGTGGTGTTCCTGTCCTCTCCATCTCCCCTCCTCCTCCTCCTGCAGCCTAGTCACAGCACTTCATAGCTCATTAGTGCTGAACAGATGCTGGGGAGAAAGTTGGCACGCAATAAGCCCTCTCTTCATATTGCACTGATCTGTGAGAGATAGCTCGCGACTGAGGGATGCCTCACACTGACAGTTGGCAGATGAAGTTAATCAAAACAGATTAAAAAAAGAATAAAGGAGAGGCAACAAATCTGACATCCTTTATAGGGTATAATAATGAAATAAATTATCATATTCTGACAGCACAAAGTTAGTGCCGACAACCACGAATGACAGCCTCCAAATAAATCATTGAAGTATTGTGAACAATGAGAGCAAGAGAAATACTTTGACAGTTCACGGCTGCAAGAGCTGAAACTAGTGACAAAACTTCATTAGCAGTTATGCCATATTGAAACAGTTCTTATATAGAAGCATATACAGTGGCCACAAACAGTATCTGGACACCTAAATAGCACTTAAAAGCATGTCATTATCATTGAAATAGATATCACAATTTCAATATTGGCACACAAATGACGCTAGAGTTAACTAAATTCACTCTTCTTCATTTTTGCAATGACTTATTTTCTGTCACGGTTATTTATAGTGAAGTCAGTTCTCCTGTAGTTCACAGACGAACCACAGTTGTGTCACATTAACTATGAACGTGTGTGTGTGTGTATATATATATATATATATACTGAACAAAATTATAAACGCAACACTTTTGTTTTTGCTCTGGTGGACATTCCTGCAGTCAGCATGCCAATTGCACGCTCCCTCAAAACTTGCGACATCTGTGGCATTGTGCTGTGTGATAAAACTGCACATTTTAGAGTGGCCTTTTATTGTGGCCATCCTAAGGCTCACCTGTGCAATAATCATGCTGTCTAATCAGCATCTTGATATGCCACACCTGTGAGGTGGATGGATTATCTCGGCAAAGGAGAAGTGCTCACTAACACAGATTTAGACAGATTTGTGAACAATATTTGAGAGAAATAGGCCTTTTGTGTACATAGAAAAAGTCTTAGATCTTTGAGTTCAGCTCATGAAAAACGGGGGCAAAAACAAAAGTGTTGCGTTTATAATTTTGTTCAGTGTATATATATATACACACACACACATATATATATAAATGTGTTTTTACTTAAATAAAAACATGCTTGTGCATCTTGAAAATAAATGCGGTTTAAAAAAAAATATATATATTTTTTTTTACAATACAATAATATTTTTACGTTTTTAAGGGGTTTATTGTACAACAATGATTGACAGACTGCATATTATACATATTTAACTTAAAATAATTTTAATATGAGAGATTAAAGAGATGCAGAGTGAAATTAAAGACAAGACACTTTGTAAATTAGTCAAATCTATAAGGTTTGGCAGTCATTAGACAAAGACATTCAAAGATAGAACGCAAAATCAAGTATTCGAGAGAGTTATGATGCATATATTCTGTGTTGTATATATAAATACACATACACACACACACACACACACACAAACACCACAATTTCAAATTCTGTAAGTAATTCATAAAAAAATGTCCTCAGTGCATCTACAGCCTCTTTTTGTACCTTTTTTTTTTCCTGAGTACACCCTAAAGGATTCAAATTAGTACTATAAACGTACATATTAGTATCTAAAGTGTGCCTATTAGTACCTTTTGAAAGGTTACCGTCCCAGTGACAGCTGTTGTACCTTTGTTTCTGAGAGTGTAGGGAACAGTGCGATGACCAACAGCAATTATTTGCTTTTTAACAAATTCACAGACAGTAAAAATGTCCTCAACATGACAATGAATTAGGTTTCAGTTCATGACAAAAATAGCTGGTAGACAACCATGGCGACTCGCGCCGTTCTCGCTGTCATTTACTTGGCGAACCCGCCTCGCACCAACCAACAATTTGGTCAAATTTACACTGCGATTGGCCGTGCAGGTGATAAGAGGTTGAGATGAACAGCTGGTAGCAGCCTGTGCTGGAGATGCTGAGCTGATAGCACTGACGTCTGCTCTCCCACCAAGACACCTTGGCCATCCAATCTCCCTTACCATCAAACTCTTATTACAATAAACCCCTAAACACCAGCAGAGGGGGGAGGGATGCATGGGAAGGGGAAAAGATGACCCAAAATGCCCTTTTTATCTCTCCATAAGGAGAGAGACAGATCCTTCAATAGGGCTAAAATAGTGGGAGAAGAGAAAATACATAATTTATCATCATATTATCGGAATATCCAGGCGGGCTAATAAAGAGAGTGCGGACTGACTATTTCTTGTCTTATCATGTGAAGTGGAGGATGGGGGAGGGATTATCAGGCTGGAACAGACTGCCGGCCTGGAATTCTAATGGTAATAATGGGGTCTCTGATGGTATATCTTCCCCAGCTTATCAAGCCCATTATCTGCTCTTATCGCCACAGTCATCGGGGCAAATTAATGGAGCTCTTTCAGTGCTCTCACTTTATCTGCCTCGCAGAGGGCACACCAGAGAATGGAACAGGCAAAATATGAAAATCCAGGGTGAATCGCCAGGGTTCAGATAACAGGACAAACTCAGTTCAATTGCGAACAAAATGCAACCATAAAAAAAGACAGGAGCGTCTCAACCTCTTTGTCCTTTACTGTGAGCAGGTTGCTGGCAAGGCTGTGCTCTTTACAGGTGCTACAGTCATTTCAAGAACTCTGCGCCGTGTGCATGTGTTTCAAATCACTCCAGAAATATGTGGAACACGTCTGCAGATTGAGATATCACTACAACTGCCTGCTGTATAATGCAGACCTTGAAAAGCAGAAAACAGACATGATGAGAGCTGATATGCCCGGACTGCTAAGCAAACAGTTTAATCACTACAGAAACTCCAGCGCAATATGCCAAGACTGAAAATAAATAAGGTGTTCTGGAGAGCTGTCCTTGTGTTACATTTCAAGTCTGCAGCAATAAACATTGAAATGTCACCCAGTGTCTTCCAAAAGCACTTCTCTGGAGTTCTAAGATGCATTTACAGATGTTTCGCAGTGCTTGCATTATTCAAAAAAAAACAAAAAAAAGTGTACACTCTAAATAATGCTCAAATACAACCCAGCGCTGGGTAAAATACGGACAAACCCAGGAATTGGGTTGTGGATTTTAAAAAAATCATCAATTGTTATTAATTAATTTAGTTTATTAAAAGCACTGGATTAAAAGTCACAAAAGACATAATGCACATACTTCACAAACACTGCATGCAGCCATTCAGACAAATTCAGGAGTTTCTAACTTTCCAAAGATCTCAGTTTTTGCCATTTCAATTTCGATATAAAAAAAAGGAAGAAGAACAACAATTAATGCATAATTCTGATAAACGCATAAAAGAGCCTTTGGTTTTTCTGATCCACATCTAACTGATCAGATATTCTTCATCAACAATCGATTCATTAAAAAAATGTCTTTAAATAAAACATCGACTGAAGCTGAACCTATACAAACTATGAAACTACTATAAACAACCTGTCCTGTCATCTGGAAAAAAAAAAGGCATGAGTGAAATCCGCGTTGGCAAACTCACGTTTGAATTGCTTCGGGTTGCTCTGTTTCCTCCGGGACATTCCTGCTCCGCGCGCTGGACTCGAGATTACACAATGATACCGCGACTCATCCAAACCCAGATAAACGCACTGCCTGTAAGACTCGGGTGTGTTTCGGTGTTTGTCTGATTCCAGCCAGGCTTTGCTGGTCTCGTCGTGTAGAGAGAGGGTTAAGTTGCGCTGAGATCCGGGCGCACACTAACAGAGCAGATGAGCGCGTGTTGTGCTTTTGTTGCAGGAGGCTTGAGCGCAGCAGTGCGCCGTAGAGCTGCAGCAGCGCTCACACACTCCAGACAGTCCACACACATTCACTGCACTCTGCTGTTTACTAGCTGTTTTCTCTTTCCCCTCGGGATGTCTGCTGCGGAGAAATATATGCAACTTTCCGGACTAGTAGGAGTTTTTTCGTTTTTGTTTGTGGAATGCAGTCTTGCCTTTTTAATTACAGCCAAGATTTATTGTTTTGATTGCCATACTATCTGGAAAGTTTAAGTGCAGAACAACACAATGTAAAAGTTTAAATTAAACCGATTTAAACTGTGTCTGAATACTGTGGCTGTGTATTATAAAATAGCGTACTTGCATACTATGCATACTATTTTTGCAGTATACAGCATGTATATACTTTGCATGGTTTGCACAGTCGTCCTCTGAGTCCACACTTAATGTAATGCCATAAACAGGGGTGCCGCAACGGGGGAAAGTTAGGACGATTCCAAGGGCCCGACGAGGGAGAGGGGGCCCCCGAGTCAATGCTGTTCAGGGGGCCCCTGGCCGTAGAATCCTCTGTGGGGTCCTGCAAGGCCACAAGACAGGAAAGCTGGGATTTGTGCAGCACTATAACCTACAATAGGCTACAATCTGCTCAATTGTACCTTTCCAGCGTGAGAATGAACCGAAAATAACAGGAACCATCATTTTTAACATGTCGTTGTTTATCAGATTACAAAGAGATGAGACTATTTTACATAACATTTGAAATCATTTTTATTTGTGACATGATGGCATGCTGAATTAAACACACAATGCTATGCATGTGAGAACAGTGTAGCATCTGAAATACTGCACTATAAAAGCAGGCTGTTTGCAGTGTTTACAAGTATTCAGTTCTAAATGTATCCCTAGTGAGCTGCCTACCTAGAGAGCATTTTTGGACCTGATCTTGGTGCGTTCTGATTCAGAAGGTGCAAAAAATGTCAATGAATATCACTTTGGTTCAGTTTAGCAGAGTAGGAATTACTTTAAAACATGTCATTTAACAATCAGGCATCCTTTTTCAGTGTATCTTTGCCTTTAGACAGGACAATAAAGAACAGCAGGAAAAGGAAGAGAGGGAGAAAAGGGAATTGGATCAGGAACATGGCAGAAGCCGGACTCAAACCCATGAGTACCACCAGGGCATGTTGTGAGCATGTGCCAACCACCGCGTCACAACTCCAAGATCTAGCTTTGCCTTTAACCTTTGTATTTATTCAGATCCAAAACATGATGAGACTCTTTGCTGCTGCTGCTGCTCAGAAAATTATGTGCAATGACAATCTAAATGAAAAAAACTGTTTTATTATTCTATCATTATTTATTATAATCTGTTTTGTTCACATGCTCAGTCATTTTAAGCCTAAACCTTTTGGGGAGGGAAAATCTTGATTTGTTTGTTATTCTGTAGAAGCACTCCAAAAGTGGGTTTTCACAGCAATCTATAGTACTGTACATTTAGTTCTGGAGCTAAAGCGGGTGTGAACGCCATAGAAGAACCATGTTTAGTTCCTCAAAGAACCTTTCAGTAAACAGTTCTTAAAAGAATCTTTATTTTTATAGTGTGAATAACATTTTAATATTCTAAAGAACCTTTGGTCCTACTTTATATAAGGTGTCTTTAACTGCTACACTCTCTGAAAAAAAGGTACAAAAGCTGGTGGTACCTTTTCAAAAGGTGCAAATATGTACCATTAAGACTTAAGATTAAGACACTTTAGGTGCTAATATGTAATATTTATATGTACCCTTTTGGGGTAAATAAGGTACTAATGTGTATCTTTTGAAATGGTACCGGCCCAGTGACAGCTTTTGTACCTTTTTTCTTAGAGTCAGTGTATGTACTTTTATGCTCCTCTTGTATTGTAAAACACTTTCGCTGCTACTGAGATGGGATATTGGTAAGGATAGGGACAGGTTTGGTGGTCTGGTTAGGTTTAAGGGTGGGTTAAGGTGTAAGGGTAGGGACGACAGTGTAATTATTGATGTATTACAGTTCTAATTATGCAGGTTTTACAATATACAATGTAAAAACATTAATGTGCACTATATGTGCATTGCATCAAATGATTAATTTATATGCATAACAGTTGATGACTCTCAATATTAAGAGGGTCCAAACCTTTTTCCAATTATCAAGAACCTTTTTTTCAGTGAAAGATTCCATGGGGTTCTTCATAGAAACATAGATGCCAATAAAGAACCTTTATTTTTAGTGTTCGATATACACAGACACATTGAAATTCCTCCATAGCCAGAAGACACATTTCTTAAAAAACAAATGCCAGAAAAGTGTGTCGCCAAAACAGTCCCAGTCTTGTTTGTAATTTGATGCATTTTCAGGCTATAGATGCTGAGGTTTAATGCGATGAGAATCATGTCTTCAATCTAAGGCTCAACTAAAGGATTTGCACCTCTCTTTTTATGGGAGATATCAATAGAGAATTGAGTTCCATTGAGACGCGGGAGCGAGCGCGATAAGGGCGGGGGCGCGCCGGAGATGGATTAATTATGAGCGAGCATAGAAAGCAGGCTTATCATCACTTAGCACAGGAGACAGGCTCACACGATCACAGAGCACGGATAAGACGGGAACAATGCGATGCTACCTTACAACCCATCGCCTTACTTTTTTATAATTAAAAACTAACATGCAATTATGCCGTATCTTGCTCAACCGAGAGGGCGATGTAAATAACTGTGCTGTAAAATGATGGCAGGGGAAAGACAGTCTATATAAAACAAAGAGGACAGAATGACCTCTGTGGAACAGAAGATACAGAACGGGTGAAAGTGCATGCGGCACTCTTACAGTAAACCACTTAACTTTTACAGTAACTCCTAAAAATAAAGCTTCTTCGGTGGTTCTTCGAATAGGCTCCTGTCAAAACGCATTATTCACTCTGTAGGACGTTTTTGAGCTGCTATATGGTTCTTTGGAGGGTAAGAACCTCTTAATGTATATATTCTTCAGATCAGACCATTTCAGGGTTCTTTTAAGCACAAATGTTTTTAAAGAACTAGAAAATTACATGTTCTTTGTATAAATGAAAACTGTCCCCTTACAATATCAGGCTTAGAACCCTTTATTCTTACTGGAAACTTTTTATTTATATATCTTTTTTTTTTTTTTTTGAGTGTTGAACAGATCACATTTTCATTCATCTGGACTGCAGTTGTACCCCATGTGAATAAGTGCGCTTAAATGTACCGAATATGCACTTTTAGTGTACTTCAAATCTTAAAAGTACATTTTGTAGCATTTTTTTACTTGTATAGGCTATATTTTATAGGCTATTAAAGAAATAAAAGACCACTGAACTTAAAGAGAGATACTTTCATGACTTTCACTTTCTGCTTAAGTCCTACTTAAGTGGGTAAAAAAAAAGCACTTTCAAATTCAGCTAATTGCTATTAATATAATTTTCCATCAGTTGTAAATAACATGCAGTTAAGTCTGAAAACATTACATCCATTCATGCTTAATTGTATATTTTTAAAGTATATTATTTCTGTAATAAGGTCACTTTTTCACCAGGGAAGGTCATTCTGGAATGTCTTGTCAAGAAACTTCAGTGAAACACTTACCGTTTTGCTTTACGTTCTAAATAAAGGTTCTGGATGGGCTTTTTCGTCTAATCTTGTCAAATATAATGCAAGAGCTGCATATTTCAGTGCCATGACAGTTCTTACAGCTCCACCTTTGCTTATATAAATGTCAAAGAAATTCATTATTAAGCAGTCCAAGGAGACTTTAACACTCCAGCTGAGTCTCAAGATCAAGCCCTTTATTTTGAACAGCAAGCCAGATCTGTTTACCTTCATTATATTCAGAGATTTATGAGCAGGTATGAAGGTATACTTCCTTCCGGCTTCATTCACAAGAGTGCAAGTGCTTGAACTTGAACTCTTTGATGCATTAATTATTCAAAATGGTTTATTATTAAGAGTAGAAATAGAGGTGTTTGATGCATCACCATGCACTTTCACTAGTCATTTAGTTGTCACAATATATATAAGAAAAACATATATATAACATGACATATAAGGAGAACAGCCATAGGGGTCAAAAATAATCATTCATGATGTTTTGGATGTAACATCACATCCTGAATGGTTAAAATGGCTCCTAACTATCCAACAAACAAGTCTGAGATCTTTCTCGAGGAACTACAGAGGCAGGGACAGTTCTGACTTCTGTCATACGGTTTTGCCGCGTGCATCTCTATGCATTTTTTTCCCCATCTCTCTGAGAAGATTGACTCGAGCAGGCACAATTAAGGCATAATTCATCCAGTTACTTTATCTGGCTTGTCTGAAGCCCTCAACTCCTTGCACCTACCTTCCATCACCTTCCCATTTCTGAAGACCATTAAAAGGATATCTGATAGAATTATAGTGTGAAATGGGGTAGGGTGAAGCCAGCGTAATGGGTTTTGCATATGTTTTCGCCTCTGGCCTGAGATATATTTGAAATGTATTTTTAGTTCATTTGATAAAATAAATTGGCAAAACATCATCCCCGCCAACCTTTTACCCACCTGTGTGCTATCCATAAAGAGAAAAAATACATCTAAAATGGCCAAATCTGGCTACAATAACTGTAAGTGGGCTTTAACGCCCTGCTAAAAAACAAAGCAGAAGATTATATTTACAGTAAGGCAAACACATTTAGTTTGATGTATTTGTCTCTATTGCTCCAACATTGTCTGCGAGAGATATTTGGTAGACAATGTTATCCTTTCCTTCAAATTGAAGGCATATTATGTGAACATATGGGTCTTTGGTGATAAGCTGTGAATGGCAAAAGCTGCTTCCTACTACCTCTGATGTTTACTTCTGTGGTCTTACCACATTTACTCAGTGCAGGGGGTGTAGGGAAACTCTAAAGGCTTGATTCAATTAAACAGGAAACAGATGCGCCGTCAGAACACGGAGGTTGGGAAACCGACGCGGTGCAACCATGAGAGGAAGAGGAAGAGGAAGTGCGACCGGTCCTGACGGGTTACGTCCACTGAGGTGACGTCAAAGTTATCTTAAAAAACAAATGAAATTGTCATTACACGGTTCGTAGCGACGCGGATGACGGGGGCAGCGAATTTTGCCCCTCCCCACAGGAGCGCCTGGTCCGCTTGTGTTTGCTGGATTAATAACTTCATTTAACGGCTCTAGGCGAGAGGAAAGTTAACAGTGACAGTGGCCCAGGTTTTGCACACCCTCAACGAGCCATGAAATTACTGCATGCCCCCTGAAAACGCCTGCTGATGGAAAGGGAAGGAACAAGTCCTTGGGGCCCCAAATTACACACACACACACACACACACACACACACACACACACACGTGTGTGGTTCAGTAATGTTTAAGTATACATACAGTGACCCCAAAAATAAAAACATACAAGTGAATGAATTTCATTGCCCTCCAGCTGAGCCTGGTTTCTCCCAAGGTTTTTTTTTCTCTGTTTCTGTCACGATGGAGTTTGGGTTCCTTGCCACTGTCGTCTTTTGGCTTGCTTAGTTGGGGACACTTAATATTTGTGACTTGATTGCACAGACACTATTGGAAGAGAACTGAACTGAGCTGGACGATGACTTTAACTGAAAAATGTACTATTTACTATTGTCCTCTTTTTAGGGCTCTTTATGGCAGAATTGAATTTTGTTTGCATTACTGACACATTATTTTCCTGTGTAACACTGCGAAGCTGCTTTGACACAATCTGTATTGTATAAAGCTCTAGAAATAAAGGTGACTTGACTTGACTGACAGTCTGTCCAGTTTGTTTTGGTCCGAGACAGGCTCAAACATACCCACGACCCTATATAGGACGAGCGGTTTGGAAAATGGATTGATGGATGGATGTACCCTGTTCCTGGCCCCGGTTTCACAGACAAGGCTTAAGCCTAGTCCTAGACTAAAATGCATGTCTGGGCCGTTTTATCTGAAAGAAACTTGCACTGACTGATCTTAAAATATGTCAGTGCCATTGTTTTGTCTCAAGATGCACACGAGTTTTTTTTTTTTTTATAAGGCACGTTTATAAAACATACTTAAATGTCCTACTTGAACTATGACATAATCCTGGCTTAACCTAAGCCCTGTCTGTGAAACCAGGCCTAAGGGTTTGCATCTTCCCCTAATTTTGTCCCACATGCGATGAAGACTCCAGTCATATCAGTTGATTTATTTTACATGGAGCGGGTGTGTCATGCGTGACGACATGTTGCATCACATGACCAGCCTAAATCTCGGTTATTGCGTTAAACGTTTTGCACAATAAATAAATTCTTGGCTGACTGTGAATAATGAATTTCTACAATGCCAGAAGTAACTGGACTGCGCATAAGCAAAATAACAAACAAAATGGATTTATTTTAAAGTACAAGGACACTTTTCAAGCACAATATCTCATGAAAATAAGTTTGTTCGATTTTAAATGATAAAACAAGTAAAGTCCACACTTAAAATTGCATTAATTTCATTGCATAAGATGCGAAATACCAAAGTAGGTGGCACTGGGACAAATTCTGCTGACATATTTTAGTAGCACATTTTAAATCATTGTTTTAATAATCTTTTGGCGTGATTCAAAGAAGTGCCCTTATATTGGTGTTGACTAGCATACTAAAGCACACTTGATTATAATCTTGACTGACTTGACCGTTATTCGATATTTCATTATTTTAAATGTAGTAAATTGTATAGTTTCATCATTACAAATATGTAATTACAAATATATTTAGATACATGGCATAAAATGTTCAGTAGAAATGACATTAAAGTATATTTTAGTTTACCATTAAGTTTAACCATATTTTTAAGACAATAGAATAATTATGAAATTGCATATAAAGATGTTCTTGAGTCTTACTTAAGTGGATCAAAAAATCACTCTAAGATTCAACTAACTGCATTTAATATAAATTGAAACTAAAATCCATTTTCATTTAACTTTCAGTGAAGTGTCCAAAAACGTTACATTCAGTTTACACTTAAGAATATTATTTTAAAGTATATTATTTCCCTAATAAGTATTCTTTTTAGAAGTATGATGCAATGTAGTTCATCACATCAACTATCATCCACTAACATCTGACAACCACAATGTGTCATAGAATATCTATTCATTTCTATTTTACAAATGTGTTTATGTGAAAAAAAGTGTGCTTGCGCAATGGATTTGAGACTTTAGTCTTTGCAACTTTACAGATCTTCTTTATGCACCAAGAGCTTGTAACACTCTAAAGAGAAAGGAAAAAATGAAATCGCATCATATGACCCCTTTAAATAAATGCCTTTTGCGTTCATATTTTGTTGCAACGACCATTGAACAAAAGCTGCTTTTTGAGGCCAATAGAATGAGCCTGATGATCAGAGTTGAATTTTCAGTAAAAACAAAACAAATGGGAAATAAAGATATTCATTGCATAATACAGACCATAAAGCAACCCAATGATGGATGCTTCATAACTCTATAAGAGATACAGAGATGACACTCTGAGTGCTATTGTCTCCTCGCCGCTAACAGCTGTCTTTATCTTTTGTTATGACACGACAATCTCTGACAGAAGCCTAATTACTGTTTAAGTTAATTACCAGCACTACACTGCCTTCCGTTCAAAGCTCTCAGCAGCTAATTGACACGTCGCCTCCTGCATATTGGAACGGTAATGGTGGCGTGCCATTATCAAACCCCTAATGATCAGGTGCTGGGTGTTATATGAGGAAGCAGGGCATTTCTGCCAAGGCTTCCGGACTCTCCTCGCCCCCCGTGACGACTCTTCTTGCCCCCATCGCTGCTGTGATGCACTGGATGCTAGAGCGGCGACAGCGCTAGGAGACGATGTTCTCAGAGAGAGGAAGTGAGCGCGTGACGGCTAGTAATTATGGAGTTGTTCATTTGATAATCCTGTCTGCTGTCCCACAGGGAGCTAATTAAACAATGGGAGCATTCATTAGGCTGCACCTGTCTCACTGGAAATGATAATGGGGCAGAGTTCATCTGAGCTGAAAATGTCAATGACAGAATGGAGGAAGTCAGGAAACAATGTCGAGCTGTTGTGTTGGACGAGTGGAAGCATCAGTGAGCTTTATTTTTGATAGTGTAAACCCGCTGGGAAACTGGGTACAAATTCATTTATACCTACAAAATATTTTTATATGTCTTAAATAGGTAAAAAAAAAAAAAAGAAGCTATTTAAAAAAAGTCTTACACGTATTTAATTTTGTTTTGTATTAATGAATATTATATCTATATGTATTAATTGTTATAAATAATGGAGCTGTTATTTAATAATTTATGAATTAGATGTGCATTTCCAACATTCATCATAACCTACAGGCCAAATGAATGGAGTTATTCAATCTTAAATTCATAATCTATTGTTGTGTCATCCCTTCATTTAAAAACAGAGAGATAATGCAAAGAATTAAATCATGTCATTGATATCTGCTATTTGCTTTGTCTAAACAGAAACATTTAATTTTATTTGCATACAGAATATAACATTTAGTATTTTACATTAATGACAACAATTAGTAACACTTTAAAATCAGATTGAATTTGTTAAAATTAACATTAGTTCAAATGAATTAACAATGCAAATTACTTCTAAAACATTTAATAATCTTAGTTATCATTGTATTTTTATGAACGTTAACAAACAGGAATATAATATTGTAACAAGTGTGTAGCATTATATAGTTAATGTAGTAACTAATGTTAACTATGGGACCTTACTGTGAAGAGTTACCAAGTAATTGACTACTAAAGAAAGGGATTGATAATATTGTGAATTTCTTTTTTTTTTTTAAAGTAAAAACGTTTTAAAGTAAAACTGCTGAACCTGATTTATAAAACAGAATGTTTCTGTCCTGGATGCTGATTGGTCAATCCAGTGATAGAGCTTGCTTCATATATCACTGCACATCCACCATAAAAAAAAAAAAATAATAAAATAAAATAAAATAAATACATATATATATATTTTTTTTTTTCTTTCTTAGTTTACAAGTCAGAGACTAGTTTGCGGAGAAACTTTAGCTTTTTTTTTAATAAAATGTGTGTCCTTTATATATTATTTTTATAATATTTGTATTATGCATTATTATTATGTAGTTATATGTAGTGATAAAACAACACCATTTAACTGTATATTTACAGCTTTGTACCTTATTGTATGAATACATAAGGGTGTTTTGCATTTATAATTGATGTACGTTTGGTACTATAAAGATTATAAAGATGAACTATATTAGTTTTACCTACACCACTGGTGTAAAACTAATTATATAAAGCATAAAAGCACACAAAACCACTGTTAAAATGTATAATTATTTAGACTCAGACTTGAAACACTATATTCCAGTGCTCTCATTAGCTGAATTTGCTCTGTGCGAGTGTTAGAAGCAGAGGTGTTGTTCTCTTAATGATTAATTACCTAATGTCAGCGTGGCTGTGCGAGGGCCAGCCGCACACAGAGACTCCGTCAGGTTGTTAGTATGTGTGATGATTAGCAGTCCAACCCCATAGGGACGCATATTAATGAGGCCACATACAGTGTTAACAATTCATATCAATTCTTAAGGCAGGGCCTAAATTAATTAAGCTCTCATTTACAGGCACACAGAAGCCCCTCTGGATTTGACCTGAAGAGAGAGTGTTAATAACGCTTTTTGGAGTAGCATTTACACAATTAATTAATTCTCATTAACAGCTAGTGAAATATAGCAGTTATCAAAATGATGTTAAGGTGATGTCTCAATAATGACGAGCCTGACGCTTCACTCCCTCTGTGGTCAGTCAGTAAAATCGCATTTAGTGTGAGCATTTCAGTAAAAATATGACAGGACGCTGCGTCTTGATAGTTGCGTATACATACAGGAAATGCATATGCAACATTTGGACAACACAGAAAAAAGTTACAGCTCAGAGGTCGACAATTTCATATCATTATGCTTCATCTATCAGCTTTATCTTAA
>NW_015641438.1:455416-460117 GCF_001515625.1 Sinocyclocheilus rhinocerous | reverse complement strand
TGTACAGTATAAAAACCATTACGCCTATGGGATGTCCCCACTTTTCACAAAAACAAACCTGTGTGTGTGTGTGTGTGTGTGTGTGTGTGTGTGTCTGTATATCTGAAATTTTTTTTTGCAATGACAGCAATGCAATGAGACAGTACATTTTTAAGAAAGCACAAACAACATATTGAATGTGTCCCCTTATTTTAAACACTCACCCCTCCCCAGCTCAGTTTATTCATTGGTTTTGTAATTAAAAGGCCTCGAGGCATTGAGAAAGTATGTGGCTCATTGTGGTTTTGCCCTTTTTCAGTATGGCTTGTCTTGTAGGAGATAAACGCTGAAAGGGAAAATATGGGAGTAGCTAATCTTCAAATCCGTGGCATGCGGCGAGGTGACTGTGATAGAGGGAAGGGCTGCCGTCGATCGGAGCGCTGATGAAATGGAGGGGAAGCAGATGGGGGAATCTCACAGTGTGAGGTGAAGAGAGGCCGCTCTTTCAAATCAGCAGCAAAGAGAAAGATGACGAGACACAGAAAAACATACAGAACACTCACAACCCAAACACCACTGGACCATCGGTCTCTCTGTCTGCAGCTCATGGACAGCATCTGTTTCACAAAACAACAGTTTGCAGTCATGCACTTGCTATGGACGTCTGATGGCACTGCATCGGAATAGATGTTAAAATACATTCAAATGTTTATCTGCAAGGCTTAAATATTATATGTGTTAACATGAGAGTAGCATAGTGCAGAACTTCTCCAATGTCTAGTCCCTTGTCCATTGTTAGTGCATTACTGGACAAGAGTAATACTGAAGCTTACTACAGCAAGCCCCTATAAGACAGGAAACTCTTTAGCATGCAAACTCCTTGATGCTGATGAAGTCTTGGCTAAAGAATGACATCAGACTAAGCGAAGCTTCATTAATAGCGGGTGTGCGATGCGCTTCCTCCTTATCAAGTTAAGTCCGGCTAGAGGACTGATAAGAGACTAATGCAAATTCACTGATA
Organism: Sinocyclocheilus rhinocerous; assembly: GCF_001515625.1. NCBI lineage: Eukaryota > Metazoa > Chordata > Actinopteri > Cypriniformes > Cyprinidae > Sinocyclocheilus > Sinocyclocheilus rhinocerous. Next base: position 459,117 of record NW_015641438.1, on the reverse strand, counting down.
AGAACTGAGTGCAAATATTTATGATGTACCTTCAGAACGACACGTACGTGAGCCAAAAACAAGAGCTTCCTTTGTGTGGTCTTGAGAGGTGAGCAGAAGAGAAGTTTAGCGGATTCTCTTTTCCTGCAGCCACTTTGTGTTGTGTGCGCGCGCGTGCTTTCTGTGCTAAGCTGTTCATTTAGAGAGGGTAATTAGTTACTGTAATTACAGTGATGTCATTGGCTTAATTGTTTTTCAAAGTGACTTTATGCCTGTAAGAACAGATTGCTGGGCCCTTTACAGGATTTGAGTCGGAAAACGTTCAACACCAAAGTCGTGTTTTTGTGGGATCGACTAACAACCTTTCTCTGAGGAAAGATGTGCGTGAGAGAATCGGCTAATTTAGACTAATTAGCAAGCGTAATGTGTGCTCTTGGATTAGAAACATGAAATAAACCAAGGTTTGCATGAATTACTGGCGGGTCGAATGCAACTCTAAAGTGTTTTGAGCATTAGAAGTCTGCCGAGGCGAGAGCGAGTCAGTGGCTCACTGCTCCAGCACACGGCGGTGTTACAACAGACAACATAACATCATTTAACCTTTACAATGCTCGTATTGATTTGTTTTGTGTTTATCACGACTGCAATCAGAGCTCGCAGCTGGCTCAGGTGGTGGGTGATTGGGTTAATTGAACGGTTGCGAGAAGACAAAGAGATCCACCGTCTTCAGGGTTGCCAAGTCTGTGGTTTTACTGCGGAATTGGGCTACTTTTACACTAATGTTTTTGAAATCCACGGGTTAAAGTGATCTCCCCACAATTTTGACAGAGGGGGAAAAAACATGATTGGGCTAGTTTTGGGCTTGTTTTGATTTGCAATTGACTAAGAGTAGGTGAAAAAAGTTAGCAGTAGCTGTTAGTAAAGTACATTAAGTACGTCCATTGTAGCAAAGCACAACTGTTTGGTTGCTTATCGCACCTCATTTCCTTATGATTGAACTAAAGTGGCGTATTTTATTTACAATACAATATACAATATAGCAAAAGTGATTCAAACAAAACCCTACATCCGTTTTTCCCTTTCTAGGGAACTTCCTTCAGGACAAAATTGGGAAGGCACGTTTTAATTAAATCCCTTTTGCAAATAAGGACTGACCATTATAAATCATTTGGTATCACATAAAACTATTTTACTCTTCTCTCTGTGGTGAGCAGAGTGAAAGGCCTTTTCAGGTCTAGATAAGTGTTAATAAATTACCCATGTTTCCCCGTTAATGGCTGTCAGCCTGCCTCGGAGAGATATCATTGTGTGTCATGAATATTTTGATGTTGTGATTAGATCAAAAACGCGGTGAATTCCTAAACAGCTCGACGCGGCACCGCTGATCAGAAATGGCTATTTCACCCAAACAGATTATAGTGCTTGCATATCTGCAGATAGGGAATAATTAGAATGACACCGGGCCTGTATTCCGCTGTAATAGCCGTGCTACTTTAGCCTATCCCTGTGATCTTGAGACTGCAGGAAAACGCACGTGTTTCTGAGATTCAACGCACCTTGGCCGCTGAGATAATGACTATTCTGATGCATAAGCAATTTGTATTTACTGGAGGAGGGGAGAGAAAAATAAAATAGGGAGAGAAGAAGAAAAAACCCAATTCTCATCCCTGTGAGACATTGATTAGATACTTTCAGCCATTTGTGTACGGTAGTTTTGTTGCCTGTCCTCATTATTTGTGGAAGATTATCATCGCGCAGCATGCGCGCACGCCACTTGATGTTTTAATTGACAGGCACGACAAAGAAAGAAGTGAGCCGGGTATCTGAACAGCACTGCAAGACTATTGTTGTGCATTTATTCTGAAATATCACATTTGGACCATACTATGCTCGCTATTTCAGGTTACCAAATAGAGAAAAATAACATGTTTTCTGTATCTCATTGGTTTCCTCTAAATAGTACTGAGATAAAATGGTGATCAAACTGAGGCTGCGTTTACACTTGGCATGCGACCTGTATCCGGATGTTGTCCACATACACATTTAAAAGACAAGTGTAAACGCGCTTCTGATCGGAATGTTATCCGATCAGCGTGTCCTGGTCCAGAGGTAGTCGAGGACGCATTGTGATCGGATCTCAGTGTAATGTAAACGCAATCCAGCCATCGTGTCTGCATTCGCAGGTCAACATCACGCAAAACGCCGCCCACTCTCTCCCGATCTGTCGGAAGAACAGAGCGCTAGTGAGACTCCTACATTTATTTTGATTTGTAAAATGTCCCGCGACTGAAAATAGTTTTCAAAAGAAAACCCACCATTTCAGGTTGACTTTGCACCGGGCACTTCTCTGCAGACTTATTTAAATATTGCGCGGGAAATACTGATCCGATCAGTTATCCAGATCGAGAAGTCAGCTGATGTTGCCAAGTGTAAACGCGCCGTGTCCTGATTGACTGATGATCCGATCTGCTTGATCAGATCACGGTGATCGCATGTTAATGCCAAGTGTAAACGCAGCCATAGACACCAGCTTGGCCAGGTTCGGAGACCAGCCAAAACCAGCCTGACCAGGCTGGGAGACCAGCTTGACCAGCCTGGCCAGGATGGAAGGCCAGCTGACCAACCAGCTAAAACCAGCCTGGCCAGGCTGGGAGACCAGCTAAAACCAACTATTTCCAGCTTAAACCAGCTAAAACCAGCCAACCAGCATAGGCTGGTTTAAGATGGTTTTTTCAGCAGGGATGTTCTTGTTGCTGACCTGATCCCCACAGCAAACAGGCCCAGAGCCTCCCAAAGCCTGGGAACATGTGGATCTTACATGTAATACATCTTGTCTTTTTTTTACCTAAAACTGCAAATTCAGTCAAGGGATTCAAGATTCAAATAGCTTTATTGGCATGGTAAACGAGTTCAGGATTTTGTATAATGACCTCATATTTACTCTCTGAGATTATATATATAACATTTATATTATACCCTGAAAACAAAACTCACCTGCCTATAGCCTTAGTAATCCTGAAGACATTGATTAGCTTGTTCAGGTGTGTTTGATTAGGGTTGGAGGTGAACTCTGCAGGACTGTGGCTCTCTAGGACCGAACTTGCCTACCCCTGGTCTAAGCCTTCTAAGGCAATTTTAATCACTAAATAACAGACACTTTGAAATGTGACACATTGTAATATAATTGAGCCCAATTTTGAATAAATTCACATTAACAATGGCTTTCTGTCTTTCTTTCTTTTTTTTATGCTACAGTCCAATGGTCAGCACCGTTAAATTTCGTTAAATTCCGTTAAAACTGTGTGACGTCCAGAGGCGGACAAAGTACTCAACTCCATTACTTAAGTGAAAGTAAAGATACTGCTGGTCAAATATTACTCCATTACAAGTAAAAGTTGTAAAGACAGATTATTACTTAAGTAAAAGTACAGAAGTACTTGCTTTTAAAAGTACTTAAGTACCAAAAGTAAATTAACTTTTTTATTTCAATGCACTGTTTTATTGTTGTACGTAGTACTTGCAATACTTCTGAAGCAACTTAGAATACATTACACCTACTGAATACAGTACAGTGAAATCCTGTAAATACAGAGTGATAAGGAAGAAAAAAAAATCAAACCTGCTTTAAAACCCAGCAACACAACTGTAGATGTATAACTTTACAACAGCAACACTGCTTTAACAAAAAAGCAAAACAGCAAGACTTATTTGACATCAAAACA